>NC_000086.7:62424165-62724165 GCF_000001635.26 Mus musculus
TGTTAAATGTCTAGCAGGAGAGAAATTCATTTTTCAAGTATCATCAGACAAGGTAGACCATACAAGTTTCTTCATATATGTTACCCTACTAAAAAATACCACATATTCATTTTGGTTTATGTATTTGTGTTTGAGTGTTTGTGGTTTTGGGAGCTCAAGATGGTCAAAAGAGGTATACAATCCCCTACAATTGGGTTATAGATGATTGTTACTCATTATATGGTTGCTAGGAAACAATTCTGGGTCTTTTGCAAGAGCAGTAAGTGTTATTAACCATAGTCATCTCTCCAGTCATATGCCACTCTATTTTAATGTAGAAATCAATACTAAAATGAAAAGAATTAGAGTGATTGTTTTGCAGGTGAAATAGCTGAAGAGTACAGAGGTTAACAATTTCCCAGAATTACACAGATGATCGTAACAGAGCCAGAGCTGTTACAGCTTCAGAAGCCTTTGTTCTTCCCAGTAGACAATGCCAAAACATCTGGGCTCACTCGGCTGCTCCTCCTTAGTCTTCGTGATTGAAGGAACACATTTAGCAGATGGGGAAGGATGCAGTTTGTGACTTTATAACAGAATGCATTATTCCCCCATGTGCAGATAACTTGTCATGTCCCTCATTATCACTAGAATCCAACCAACTGAGCAAACCATCCCAGATTTATAATCAAGGAAAAAGAAAAGTTCTGCTTAGCTACTGGCACAGGCTTGTTCAACATCTAATTAACTCCTAAACAGCCTGTGTAGAAGACAGGTTGTGTTACCAATCTTTTGCTAGTTGAAGAATCTGAGCCAAGGAAAGTCGAAATGTCTTGTCTACCATCGCACAGAAAACTAGCCACAGATCTGGGGAAAATCATGATTTTTGTACTCTTTGTTCAGATTGCTAATAACACTATATAAAAATAAAGCACTATAATCACAGCACCAGTCACACTGAGCAGTTATTCTTAAAAATAGATATTATTGAAATGTATTTTCCATAAAATGAAAAATAACTGGTCATTTTCGTGACAGTCAACCACAGAGTTTACAAAAAAGAACTAACTGATACAATATGTATCTGAACTTTAACAAACTAATTAGAATTCTCTATAAATCAATCTATCAAGATGTTCTCTGCTGATGTTCAGCTGTGTAGAAGTGATGTGTCCAGAATAAATATTATGTGTCTTTCAAAGACTCAAAATGTGGCAAATCAGTAAAGTACAGTTGTAGAAACCCAAGCACCAAAATAAAGCCCATATTCTTTGTCCTTTTCAGAATAAGAGTTTTATTATATACCCAAACTCCTATTTTATGTGGCCCAGTTTTGATACTTTACTCATTAACTTGTATTTTTGTTTCCTCCTAGGAAGATAATTAGAAGAGTCTTCCAGCACTGAGTTCTTGGAAATGGATCAGTAATTCATTGATCCATGGAAAGATGAAAGAAAAGTTGGTTTTGTTTGGAGATATAGTATTAATGGTATTAATATTCCTGTGCAAATTATTATTAGTTTTTAGTATAAACTAAACACCATGCAATGTATGCCTGATATACATAAAACACCAGCGATGAGACTGCTATTTATTGCCATTCATATTTCATACAGAGTGAGAAGGAAGTACAGTACATTGATGTTCATCATGAAGCTGCAAGAATCAGAGTAGGCCTTCAATCTCAAGACTCTTCCGTTCTTGAGTTCTTAAGTAATATTCAGTGTAATTATGTTGCTATGAAGACTACACAGAAATCTAGAGCCAAAGTGTCTGTTGAATAAGGCAGTCTAAATTCCCAAGTGAAGATCAGCCTGGGCTGTTAGCCAGCACACTGAGTTATCTCGTATCCACTGCTATGAGAAGACTGCTGGCTTTTCAGTATCAGTCAATAGACATCCTTACAGGATATAATACTTATAGAACTCTCAGGAACAAATTACAAGAATAGAGATGGTGAGTGAAAGAAAATATCAACTACAAAATAAAACAACAAAGTCACCGAGTTCTGTGATTTCACTTGAAGAAGGGAGAGAAAAAATAAAAATAATAATAAAAACAAAACAAAGAACAATGACCACAAAAGTATTTTGAAGGTGAATTTGAGAGTATGTGTACACAAAGAATTATTTTGAAAATGTAATCCCGTTCATTCTGAATACAGAAGTTGAAAGAGACGAGTAAAGAAATGTATAGCAATTGTTTATCATCAGAAATGACTGCTTGAAAAAATTCTTCATTTTTATCCTCAGGTCATTATGCAAAAGCATATGCTTAAATGTTTCCTATCTGCATGAATGCATGTATGCTTGGGTAGACATGGTCAAAATTGCACAACATTGGCTCCTAACTAGCTAAATGTTAATGCTTGTTGCTTAATGACACATATTTGGTATCATTGAAATATACTGTGTATTTGTGTTAGAAAGGACAATAATAATTCCTTGGAAGCAGATCAGTGTGGTGTGTGAGTATTTAGCTTTGTCTTTTGTGCCCATGAGTATCACAGTACTTATACACAAAATAAGAAATATATCCTAAAATAATCCTTAAACAATGAGTGATTTTTGCTTACTTTTCAACCTTTAATTTGAAATAATGTATCCTTTTGAATTACAGTGTTTGAATTTACAGTATTAAATAGATGAATATGTAACTATGCACAAGCAATACTAGAAAATGATGCAATTTATAAATATTAATTTTAACCATTTTAAATGCAACATTTAAAGTATATAAATGGATGACAACACCATTTCTATTTTGCTTTTCTGATGCATAATAAGCAAGTGTTTGCAATTTTTTTTCAGTTTGACTGTTGGGTTGGAGTTATTTTAAGTATCAATAATTTGAAAACAAGGAGAAAGCAAGTTTAAGAAGAAATACTTATGGAGGTATCACAATATTGGCTTCAAACTATACTATAGAGCCACACTAACAAATGAAGCATGATAGTGGCACAAAAGCAGAAACACAGACCAAAGGAATATAACAGAGGATTGAAAATAAAGTCACACTGCCACCAATGGTTAATTTTTTTTTTTATGCAAAGGCATAAGAAACAAACAATGGATGAAAGAAATCATTTTCAACAATTGATGCTGGCAATCCACCTTACAGAGTGAAATTAAATCACTCTGCATTAAACCTAATAGAAAATGGCACAAAGCTATTACTTCAAATTCTGAAATTGCCAAAGGAAGGAAGGGTAATACCTTACATAAATATTGCTTTGACAGTCTTAGATATTTTGTGGTTCCATGTGCATGTTAGGATTTTCCCCCATTTCTGTGAAGAATGTCCTGGGATTTTTATTGGGATTGTATTCAATTTGAAAGTTGCTTTATGGGGCATTTTCTGTAAAGGGAGAACAAACAAAATAATGGTCCTGTGACAGGAAACAAATTGGCATATTTGAAGTATACTTGTAGTGAGAAAAGAAAACAGTAGGAATGAATATGGAAAAGGGAAGAGAAACAATATAATTCAGTGTAGTCACAAGTCATGTATATCAAATGGATACTATTGTGACTAATATCCTGACTTATATAGATTATCATTGCTTTCACTGTGTGAGTCTGCTTTTGAAGAAACCTGTAAATTGAATAAAATAACTTTTCTTCTTTCTGTGGCATGTAAATGGCCCCATTTGACAAGGTTTTAATCTTCTCCATAAAGTAACTACTCAGTAATTGGTCATGGTGATGGTACAGGAGAAGAATATTGTGAAAAACCAAATGAGAACATTTAAACCGGAGTATTCAAAATGTTACAGGAAGCACTGCTATCTACAGGGTATTGGATAATGTAACTAATAAGAACATGATTAAAAGGAAGGAGGGCAGGAACTAGCTCTTCACACAATAAAAACATTGCAAGAATGTGAATGCAAGGTAAGGGCCAAGTAAAAAGTGAGTCTTCCCACCTCAAATCATTTAATTAAGAAAAAAAATCTCTCATAGGTGTTCTTAGACACGTGACTTTTAGTTAATTCCAGATCTAATAAAGTTGACAATCAAAAATAGCCATTCCAGGGCATAAGATCAGGGAGACCCTGGGAAAGAAGAATTTATCTCCTTTTGATTTTTACCTGGGAGCACTGCATACCTTCTTTATCCCTTCTCCTCTATCCGTCCTCTAGGACAGCCAAAACGTCTCAAGGTTTATGACAGACTGAAAATCGGGTACTTCCTTATTAGCCAATCATTTGTTCAAAATACACTCTGAAAGATGCTGGAGTCAAACTCTCCTCTGCCAAAATGAAAGTTCACTTACTGTAGTGGTTTGAATATGCTTGGCCCAGGGAGTGGCACTGCTAAGAGGTGTGGCCTTGTTAGAGTGGGTGTGGCCTTGTTGGAGGAACTGTGTTACTATTGAGGTGGGCTTTAAGAACCTCCTCCTAGCTGTCTGGAAGCCGATCGATCTTCTCCTGTTTGCCTTTGGAGCAAGACATAGAATTCTCAGCAATTCCCACATCTGCCTGACTGGATGCTACCATGCTCCCACCCTGATGCTAATGGACTGAACCTCTGAACCTGTAAGCCAGCCCCAATTAAATGTTGTCATTATGTTGCCTTGGTCATGGTGTCTGCTCACAGCAGTAAAACCATAACTAAAACACTTATATATCCTTCATACCAAGCAATAAGACCCTAAGCCACTATATAGCCTTTGTGAAAAGAGAAAAGGTAGACATTTTATATATATATATATATATATATATATATATATATATATATATATAATTAGGTATTTTCCTCGTTTACATTTTCAATGCTATCCCAAAGGTCCCCCATACCCTCCCCCCCAATCCCCTACCCACCCACTCCCCCTTTTTGGCCCTGGCACTCCCCTGTACTGGGGCATATAAAGTTTGCAAGTCCAATGGGCCTCTCTTTGCAGTGATGGCCGACTAGGCCATCTTTTGATACATATGCAGCTAGAGACAAGAGCTCCGGGTTACTGGTTAGTTCATATTGTTGTTCTACCTATAGGGTTGCAGTTCCCTTTAGCTCCTTGGGTAATTTCTCTAGCTCCTCCATTGGGGGCCGTGTGACCCATCCAATAGCTGACTGTGATCATCCACTTCTGTGTTTGCTAGGCCCCGGCATAGTCTCACAAGAGAGAGCTATATCTGGGTCCTTTCAACAAAATCTTGCTAGTGTATGCAATGGTGTCAGCCTTTGGAAGCTGATTATGGGATGGACTTTTAAAGCATCAGCCTTTGCTTACCCTGATCTGTTCTTTCAAGAATTAGATTAGGAGGAAGTTGATATATAATCAAGAAGGAAGGTATCCATCAGAATTATTTAGGCCATGAAAAAAATTATCAGGCTAGGTGAACTTGTCAGAATGATGCAAATATCAACAGGCAAGAAGCAAATTCCTCATTCCCTGTACCCTCCTTATATCTGGGCTATCACTGGAAGATGCTGACCACATTTAAGGTGTGTCTTACCGCTTCAATAATAATGAAGAATTTTCTTCATATCTTACAAATTTGCCTTTTGAATGATTCCAGATCCAATTTTGCACACAAAAATCATGTCTCACCTGCTATAAAACAGTTCCAGATTGAAACATTCCACCATGCAGGAAAGCTCCTTAAATAGGAAGGTTAACAACTCAAAATAGCTTCAGGAAGTCCCTGAAACTGACCAGATTCACTAGGCCTCTCCTTCCTAGAGTGAAAAAGCCAAGCTGCAAAGCAGATTTTCAGATGAGCCAAGCTATAAAGAAGACTCTGAGACCAGAAAAGCTACCTGTAGCCATCAGAAATGAGCTGAGCTGCCTGAAAGAGTTTTAGATGAACTGAGTCTCTAAGAAAGGACACTCTTCAGCCACTTGAGCTGCCAGCAGGCCATGCAGTGTGCTCCGTGTTCCCAGTGTTTGTGAGCTGTTACCTGTTCTGGGATGGGTTTTGTTGATGCAGTTGTCCTTGAGTCTTTTCTGTTCTTATAAGTGACCCTCACCCATACTCACAAAAGTAACCCCAATAAAACTATTGATTCTCAAAAAAAAGATTAAGATTAAATATCTACCACAACATTGTAAGGACTTAGGATCTTTTTCTATTGTAATGACATTGTGGTATTCCATCAGTGGAGTAGCATGATGTAACTTATAGTTTTAAAGAACCTATATGTTGTTGTGCACAGAATTGATAATGAACCACAATGTTAGATCCAAGTAACTGTTTCTATACACTCAAAAAGAATGGCAAAACTTTGATTAAAAACTAATTTTAATGATTGTGGTGAAAAAAATTGGTTTATTCAGGCCAAAATATGAAAACATATTCTAAGACTTGTGAATTTGAATGAGGAACATTAATGATGAAAAAGACTGAATGATGCTTAAGTAAATAATTGATGAGGTAGGGGTGGAAAGCTGGATCACAAGTAAGTGATAAGAGGTCAAGAGTCTGTAGTAAGTAAAAACTACACTTCAGCAATGAATGTGGAAACTGAAATGCTAATGAGGCTTCCAAGTGGGAATATCAAACAGGGAAGTCTGAGATAAAATCAGATATTCAAACATTCCAGAGTTTATCCATTAGGATGAGTTCATGTGCAAGGGAAAACAGAGCCAACCAAAAGAATTTTCAATGACTAAGAGACATTGTTTTCTCGGATAATAAGAAATTCTGAAATGACCAGTATTTTGCTTAATGGATATAGCAACTCTTATATATAATTAAGGCCTAAAATGTTTTTTCCCTGTGCTACTACATTCAGTGTTGTGATTGATAGTATTATGGTTAAAATAGAGAAAACAGGAAGGCATGCTAAGAAATTAGAGGAAAAGATCTAATGGAGGAAGGGAAAAGAAGAACAAGAACATACGGGCATATACTTTCTGTGAAAGCAGGAGGGGCGAGGCAAGGGGGAGGGAAAATGGAAATGGAAATGGGGGAAGTCAGTGGGAGAAGAAGATGAACAAATTATATATATATATATGAGAAAAGGCCATAATGTCTGTTATCTAAAAACAAAGAAACAAACAGCACACACACACACACACACACACACACAGACACTATTGTTTATGCATATGTGATATTCTACAGGAAAATTACTAAGTGAAATATTTCATTTTAGAATTTCCTTCTAGTTTCTTACTATTAACAATTGTAACAGTATCCATTGTCTTTAGGAATGTAAGATAACCTGTTTCTTTGCGATTTTCTAATATATATACCAACTCCCATTCAAATATGCTACCTGGGGAGGCAATGGAGTTCTAATTGCTTATCGAACACTGACATTACAAATTGCTGTCCTAGTGAACTATTTTTGTGGACGGCTAGGCACCAAGTCATTTGATGAGCTAGGGCTTTGTAGTGTTGATGAATTATTCCTTTATTAGTTATTCTATCTCCACAGGGTCTCAGACCCGCCTTGGATGAAAAGAAAGCTTTGGACTGAAGCAAGTTTAACCAGGGTTCCTAAATTTACACTTTGAGGATTACATCTAATTATTTGAAGACAGCTATAGAGTTACATAATAACACTAAGCCAAAGCAAGGATTGAACTAACTGAGAACCAAATTAGGGCACCCACATCTTCAAAAAACAACATCCCGCAGAAAAGTAGAACAATTGTACTTACTAGGTGATTTAATAAAGTGCATTTATTTGCTATTGTAAACCTTTCCCATGTTCCCTGCATCTTGAAATACATTCAGTAAACCATAAATTTTGCTTCTTTCCCTCGTGTTTTGTCAATACTGTAATAACAACATTGCCAATAACACATGTAAAAGGAAAGTTTATAGACAGGGACAATACTCATTGAGATATAGTCATTATTTATATGTCTTACAAATAGAAACTTAAATGCAAGGTGAAATCAATAAAATAAAAAGAAATCAACGCTCAGTTTATTCTTAAAGATACCTCACAAGAGAATAACTTCAAAAGTATAGATGTTCAATATATTAAGAGAACAAAATATTCAGATCTTCTTGAATTTAAACACTCACTGCAAATATAACATTAGGAGTTTTAAAGGCTTAAAGCAAATGTGTGTCTGTTTTTATGCCCAAATGCATGTGTGATGCCTACATTGTCAAACATCAAAATAAATTTCAAACTATACCTCACCATTCATAGCTAGAAAAATTTAACATTCATTGAAGCAAAATTTAGTCAGCCATGTTTAAATTCATTCCCTATATGAAGCTTTTATTTGCATTAAATCTGAAAGCCCTGAATTGTGAGGAGTGGGTGTGGCAGCAGTCCCAAAGGCGCCAGGGACTGCAGCTAAGTCTTATGACTTGCACCTGACTTCCTCATATAAGCCACAAACATCTTGAGAGCTGCACAGGTGTACCAGGATACTAGTGAATCCATTTTGATGGAGATATGCCCCTGCTGCCCTGATTAGCTGAAGCTGCTTGCCTGGTGAGGTGGCGTGACCTGCTGTGCGTGGATGGGAACTGAGAGTATAAAAGAGTGAGAGGCCCAGGGTTCAGGGGAGATATAAACAAGGGAGATATAAACAAGGGAGATATAAACAAGGGAGATATAGAGAAAGAAGAAACAGGACTGAATAAACGTGTGCAGAAGGATCCTGTTGCAGCGTCGTTCTTCCTGGCCAGTTGAGCTCGCGCGACACTGAATGGCATATCGTTATGTAAAGTGTCTCTAATAAATTCTCCCCAGCTTAATATAAATTTCTAAATACCACTTTTATAGAGTGACAAGGTAGAATATCCCAGTCAAATAAATAGATACGTTTACTCCAAGTTTTCCTTGGTATGCCACCTGGAATACAAATTACCATAGCATATACGCATGCTTTGGAGCTGAGATAGTTGTGACAAACTCAGGGATCAAGAGTTGAAATTACTGTGGTAGTTTCCATTTGTTTTCTCCTTTTTTTTTTTTTTAAATTTCTGATGGAATTTTCTTTAACCTACTTTTTCTTTGTTCCTTTTATTTGGTTATCGTTAGATGGACTATATAAATGTGGGCAAAATGTTGAAGCTTCCTTGGCATAAAAATAACAACAGGATGAATCTTTGTCACTTTCTAGCTACAGGGCCTTTAACAAAGTTACAATATATTCACTATAAAATATTATTAATAATAGAGCAAACTGTATATGGTTATAATGAAATGTAACTGAGAATACTGATATAAGTTTGCAGTAGTATTTGATGCATTAGTCTATCACTGAGGCTAACTATTCCTACCACTGGAACTAATTACCATCACCTCTTGTGTTTTTACTACCACCACTACAACTGTTGCTATGTACTATACTAGCGTGTGAAAAAAATAATGGTGTATTGAGCAAGAAATTGATTGCCTTTCTTGGATTAGATGGAAGGCTTTACTTAATGGAGGGAAATAATTTATGTATTTATATTTAGTGGACTGTACGTAAAATCTAACATCATCTTTCACATTGTTATATATTCAATTCAGGTAGCTTTGTGAACACTTCTTTGACATCAGAGATAAATGATTCTACAAGCTATTATAAGGAACATTAAGACATGTGGTAGAATATGAATTATTTATTTTTCAAATGAGAGAGGAAAAACATTCTAAATGATATTTGTGATATGGTCACAAATCTATTTTTATCCTCTGCCATTTGTTTTGGGGCTCCTTTGCCCAACTATATTGAACAAGTACCTGTTTCTCAGGGAGAAGGGCCATATATTATTAAAAATAAATTAATAATGATTACATTAAGCATTGGAGTAGAATTAAACACAACTGTTTCATCTACATGTAAAGATTTTGCAAGGACCTAAGAGAAAGATTAGAATTAATAACTGTGTGTGTATTATCCCTATATTATAAACCACTAGTAAAAAAATGTGCAAAGATAAAGATCAAGAAAGATAGTAAAGGTTGTAAATTTCTTCATGGAGATGACCAAAAACAGTTCTATGTTTTAATCAATTTTCCAATATCAATTTAACAATACCCAGTTATGTTACTTCCTTTTTATGAGGGGTTGTGTATTTTGAGAAAAAAAAGGAGAAAAGGAAACAAAAAAGAAACATTCTTCTGGCTAATACAATATAGCATAAATGATTAATTAGTCCTAGAATCATAGGTTATACTCACACTCAAACTTACATTTATTGACTCATAAGTACATCATTTCAACCTTAAGAAGGCCTTTGTTTTCCTTGAAATATTGTTAAGAGAAACCTTCCCAGAATGACACACTCTAAACCTCCTTGTATAAGATTTCTGTGTTAGAGTATTGAGAATGCTTGTGAAAATTCTTAAAATCAACATTATCAAAATTGTAGAAGCTTAAAAATACTTTTAAAACTAGAGAATTTATGTATAGGAAAAAAATAAGAGTTTCTGTAAGGGAGCAAGCCCCGTTAAGGCCGATCGTGACATTTTCTCCAATCCCCACCATTTACTTTTGTGGGAATCTTGAAAAACAAAACTTTCCCAATTATGATGATTGTGGAAACAAGTATCACAGAGGTAAAGGGGGTAGAAAGGAAATGTTTGTACCTTGACACAAATCCCCAGATGGAAAGACTTGTTGGGGTTTGACTTCCTTGGCAGCATCTGGAAAATCCCGCTTAATGAATTTATTTTGATTTGTTCAGGTTATGACCAACAGTCAAGTTTGTATTTTAAGTTACTTATTGAAAATAATCAGACACACATTTTAACACCTTTGAACAGTTTAAAGTGATAGTACTAGTAGGAAAAGGAGATCAAAAGAAAAAGATAGAAAGTCTTGGAAATGACATTCATAGAAATCTTTGAAAACATTTCTGAAAGTATTTATAACCACCTGTCAAAAGGTTTCACCTCACAATATTCTTAACATTGTAATGATGACAATAAAATTTTAACTGGCTTTGGAGAGGATAAGCTTTCAAACCAGACCATAAAGAATGAAAATGAGTCAAATACATAGCCTAAGATAGTACAACACTGGTTTCCAGGAATTCAGTGGGAGGGATAAAGGGGAGTTATAATTAAATGGTTGGAAAGTTTCATTGCTGCTAAATTCTTCTAACTTGAAACACAATATAGAAAATATAATTAACAATATTATGTATCATTTCAGATTTTAAGATGGTGGATTGAGTGTTGCTTTCTTGCCATAAACAAAATAATAATCACAGGAAAATAAAAGAAAAGGAAGATACTTAAGGATGTTTTGTCTATGTCTATTACTTTAACATTGGTGATGGGTATTTGCATTGTTCAAACTTACAACAATATCACATTTTAAATGGGTATTTTTATGTCAATTATAGTTCAATAAATGTGTTTTGTAAAAGAAGATCCAGATTGTAAGAGTCATATTTTCATTGACTTTTCCCCCCAGTCATGTCTGGTTCTAGCCTAGGTGCCTGGGTTATCCAGCCTCTGGTTCCTGGCCCTACAGGCACTGACAGGTATGTGTTCCCTCTTAGTCTGCTCTTCTTTAAAGGGGAATGGACGAGGAGTGGGATCTGGGGAAGAGGAGAGGTAGGGGAGAGTCAACTTGGAGGAGAGATTAGAGGAAAAACTGCACTCAGGATGTAATACATGAGAGATGAATAAATTAAATATACTTTTAATAAAGAGCTATGTTTTACTTTTAAACATTGTAATAGCTGTTTTCAAAACTGGAATACTACTTATATACAGAGAGATATGTAGGCATATATAATAATGAGTAATACTGCAAACTTACTAATTGCCAATAAAATGATCAAATAATGGAGACAAATCACAACCTTGACATTATTGCCTATAAGATCATGTCTTAGAGTTTCCCTTTGCTGTGAAGACACATCATGACTATGGCAAACCCTGTAAAGAAAAGATCTACCTGAGGGTGACTTATAGTTCAGAGTTTTAATATATTTTCATCATGGCAGCAAACATGGCAACAAGCAGGCAGACATGGTGCTAGAGGAGCTGAGAGTTTTATATCTTGATCTGTATTCAGCAGGAGATTGACACACTAGACCTAGCTTGAACATATAAGGTCTCAAAGCCTGCCCCTCAGCAACATTCTTCCTCCAACAAGGCCATGCCTACACTCATAAAGCCACATATCCCAAAAGTGTGTCACCCTATGGTACTATGGAAATCATTTATGCAAACTGCTACATTTACTGAGTACAACCATCTGTTTGCTTACTTCTGCACCACTGCTCCTATCATCCAGTCTCTGTTAGTGGCTGTCCTCATAGATGCTTATTTGGTTGAGAAATCTTTTTACATGCTTTTCATGTAGCTTTTATGTGTGAAAAGAGAACATTCCTGACCATTTGAGTTTGCCTTGCTGAAGTATTAATTGAGTATATTCACATGCAGAGAAAGAGAGAGAGAGAGAGAGAGAGAGAGAGAGAGAGACAGAGAGACAGAGAGAGACAGAGAGACAGAGAGAGAGAGAGACTGAGAGAGAGAGAGACTGAGAGAGTTCTAGAATAATGTCTTCCTTCACATTTAGGTTTCTCTGGCTCACATAGGTTTTCTAGCTAAACAGAAACTGTATTAGCGTACTAATCAAAATACAGCCTAAAGCCTAGAAAGGAATAACGGATGTAGATATGCTAGAAAGCCAAGTATTTGGACACTAAAGTGTAATTTCAGTATTGAATAAGAATACCTCTCTGGAGAAAATGGGGAAGAGCCTCAAAGATATAGACACAGGGGAAAAAATTCCTGAACAGAACGCCAATGGTTTGTGCTGTAAAATAAAGAATCAACAAATGGGACCTCATAAAATTACAAAGATTCTATAAGGCAAAGGACACTGTCAATAAGAAAAAAAAAAGCCACCAACAGATTGGGAAAAGATCTTTACCAATCCTAAATTTTATAGGGGACTAATATCCAATATATATATAAAAAAACTCAAGAAGTTGGACTCCAGAAAACAAAATAACCCTTTTAAAAATGGGGTGCAGAGCTAAACAAAGAACTCTCAACTGAGGAATACCAAATGGCTTTAAAAAAAAAGTTCAACATCCTTAGTCATCAGGAAAATGCAAATCGAAACAACCCTAAGATTCTACCTCACACCAGTCAGAATGACTAAGACCAAAAACTCAGGTGACAGCAGATGCTGGCAAGGATGTGAAGAAAGAGGAGCAGTTCTCCATTGCTGGTGGGGTTGCAAGCCGGTACAACCACTCTGGAAAGCAGTTTGGTGGTTCCTCAGAAAACTGGACATAGTATTACCAGAAGATCTAGCAATACCTCTCCTGGGCATATACCCAGAAGAAGTTCCAACTTGTAATAAGGACACATGCTCTCCACTATGTTCATAGCAGCCTTATTTATAATAGCCAGAAGCTGGAAAGAACTCAGATGTCCCTCAACAGAGTAATAGATACAGAAAATGTGGTACATTTACACAATGGAATACTACATAGCTATAAAAAAAAACCACAATGAATTTATGAAACTCATAGGCCTGGAGGGTATCATCCTGAGTGAGGTAACCTAATCACAAAAGAACAGACATGATATGTACTCACTGATAAGTGGATATTAGCCCAGAAACTTAGAATATCCAAGATACAATTTCAAAACTCATGAAATTGTAGACTAAGAAAAACCAAAGTGTGGATACTTTGTTCCTTCTTAGAAGGGAGAACAAAATACCTATGGAAGGAGTTACATAGAGGAAGTGTGGAACAGAGACTGAAGGAAAGGTCATCTAGAGTCTGCCACACCTGGGGATCCATCCCATATACAACCACCAAACCCAGACATTATTGTTGAGGCTAACACAAGCTTGCTGATATAACTGTCCCCTGTGAGGATCTGCCAGTGCTTGACAAATACAGAAGGAGATGGTCACAGCCATCCACTGGACTGAGTAGAGGGTCCCCAATGAAATAGCTAGAGAAAGGACCCAAGGAGTTGAAGAAGTTTACAGCTCCATAGGAGGAACAGCAATAAGAACTAACCAGTACCCCCAGAGCTCCCAGGGAATAAACCACCAATCAAAGAAAACACATGGTGGGACTCATGGCTCCAGCTGCATATGTAGTAGAGGATGGCCTTGTCAGGCATCAGTGGGAGGAGAGGTCCTTTTTCCTTTGAAGGCTCTATGCTCCTGTTTAGAGGAATGCCAGGTCCAGGAAAGGGGTGTGGGTGGGTTGGTGGTTGGGGGAGAGGGAGGGGATAAGGGGAGGGATTTTTGGAGGGAGATCATGAAAGGGGATAACAATTGAAATGTAAAAAAGAATTCCTCTCTGTCCCCTCTACTTTTCCTTCTCTTCATTTGGAGTAGATTTGCATAAAGGCCTTTTAAACTGCTGGCTCCACTTGGGAATACTTTCTTCACAATCTCAGGCATGCATTTACAGCTCACTGAGATTTCCCATTGGTAGCTTAATTCATGCCCCAGTAGTTTATTTAACATTTTTTTGTTCTTAAAACACAGTGTCATCTGTTTGAAACTATTGTTTTAGTTGTTCACTGAGTTCTTGCCTGAATAATTTGACATACTCAGCAGCTCTGTTTAAAGAAAGGGCTCTGTTTAAGGTCTTTTCTTCTTTGGAGGCATAATGTGTGTCAGAGGGGAATTAGGAAGGAATTACCATTGTTTAATGAATACTAAAGTAAAAAAGGATTAAACATCTCTACAAATAGCCAGATCCCACAGGCTTCTTGACTTTAAAAATTGTGGAAGTTAATTATATAGTGTAATTAAATTATTTTAATTCAATTTCAAACTTTCTTACATGAATAGAAAAATATTCCTTGTTATGAGTAGGGATACATTTCTTTCAGTCAACCCCTCCTTTGGGATAAAAGAGAATTTGTCATTTGAATATGAACAATAAGGGAAAATTAATTCCAAATTAATTCCACGGACATTACCTCTTTCAATTTCCTATATTCTGTAATTTTTGGTGGGGGCAAAATATAGCATTTGGAAGTCATGCTGTTGACTTGAAGCTGAATTCAACCTTTTAAAATTTGGGATGCTGGTTTCCTTTAACTGGCAAGTGCTCCAGCTACCATTGTGACAACCTATGTTCTATCCCTGGAATCTGCACACTGGGAAAAGTAAAGCAATCTCTGCAGATTCTATTCTGACCTCTATAAACACATGTACATGCACACACATATACCTACATGAATGTACACACATGTAAAAATAAATTAATATTAAAAATTTGGCTAAGAATAAATATGTAGTCCTTTCAGAGTAAAGAACACAGATGTATTCCTTTTTGTTTCTTATAGTTACCAGGAGACACTTTCAAGTCAGTCCTAATTTGATTTTTTGAAATACTCACACGTTTTGTAGTGCTACTGAACTGTTAATATAGCTTGGAACACTGCTGTAAAATAATACAATGACAATAAAACTACAAGTGAATCATAAGTGTATTAGCTATATACCAAAGTAAATATTTTTTTTCTCTAGATCTCAGTTTCCTCCTTTAAAATGTGAGAAGTTAGACTAGATCAGGGGCAAAAAGAATGAAGACTATAAGCTACATGATCTCAAGAGAATGAGATTCTACTGAAGAGATTTGGAAAAGATGTGGATGTTATGTTATCATATTTTAGAAGATAATTCTGGCTGTTATAAAGGAAATGGACCTCCAAAAGAGTATGTGACATGTGTGGTAAAATAGGCTAAAGGGGATGGCAACCACATAGGAAGACCAACAGTGTCAACTATCCTGGACCCCTGGAAGTTCTCAGAGACTAAGCCAATGACCAAGAGCATACATCAACCAAAGACCCCCCACCAGCATATATATAGCATAGGACTGCCTTGTCTGGCCTCTGTAGGAGGGGATGTCCCTAATACTGTAGAGACTTGATGCCCTAGGTAAAGGAGATCCAGGGGATGGGGGTGGGGTGGGACCACCCTTGAAGAGAGGGGGAGGGAGGGTGGAGTGAAGAACTCCAGGAGGAAGAGCCTGGAGGGATGTAACATTTGGCATGTAAATAAATAAAATAATTATAAAAAATTTAAATTAATCAAGTTATGAAAAAAATAAGGAAATTATTGGTTATACAGTTTGATTAGAATAGTAAGGAAGTATATATAAAATATGTATATGTATATATATATATATATACACACACACATATATACCTGTAAGACAAAATATAGATGTATATTTAATGTTTACAGTGGCCAAAGGATGGCCAAAGAATATTCCGCCTTCTGGCTTCAGCAGATATGCCAATCATATGTGAGGAATAGCCAGACAATGTCTGAGTAGATTGTGATAGAACTCTTATACTCAGTCAAGGATATTCTTAAATTGAAATAAAATATCTAAAGTAGTCCTAAACTTATGGGAACACTGTTAGATAAAAAACCAGTCCAAAGACATAAATGTAATGATGATCATTAGCAAGGTGGTAATCAAAGTAGAATAAGATTTCTCTTCTTTACTTCCTTCTGGGATTCACAAAATCACAGTAATAGAAAAATCTCCCTAGATTCATACTCAAGAAATTAGGATTCACATAAAAAATTTAATCATTACTGTGATATCTAGAAATTCACTTTTTTTCTATGAGACCTTTACTGACTGGTTTTGTATGTCAACTTGACACAAATTGGAGTTATCACAAAAGAAAGGAGCGTCCCTTGAGGAAATTCCTCCATGAGATCCAGCTATAAAGCATTTTCTCAATTATTTTTCAAGTGAGAAAGAGCATATTATGGGTGGTACCATCTCTGGGCTGGTAGTCATGGGTTAAGGGACTAATATCCAATATATAAAAAGAACTCAAGAAGGTGGACTCCAGAAAATCAAATAACCCCATTAAAAATTGGGGCTCAGAGCTAAACAAAGAATTCTCACCTAAGGAATACCGAATGGATGAGAAGCACCTGAAAAAAAAAAGTTCAACATCCTTAATCTTCAGGGAAATGCAAATTAAAACAACCCTGAGATTCCCCCTCACACCAGTCAGAATGGCTAAGATCAAAAATTCAGGTGACAGCAGATGCTGGCGTGGATGTGGAGAAAGAGAAACACTCCTCCATTGTTGGTGGGATTGCAAGCTTGTACAACCACTCTGGAAATCAGTGTGGCGGTTCCTCAGAAAATTGGACTACTGGAGTACTACTACTGGAGGATCTCTCAATACCTCTCCTGGGCATATATCCAGAAGATGTTCCAACTGGTAAAAAGGACACATGCTCCACTATGTTCATAGCAGCCTTATTTATAATAGCCAGAAACTGGAAAGAACCCAGATGCCCCTCAACAGAGGAATGGATACAGAAAATGTGTTACATTTATACAATGGAGTACTACTCAGCTATTAAAAGGAATGAATTTATGAAATTCCTAGGCAAATGGATGGACCTGGAGGACATCATCCTGAGTGAGGTAACCCAATCACAAAAGAACTCATACAATATGTACTCACTGATAAGTGGATATTAGCCCAGAAATTTAGAATATCCAAGATATAAGATACAATTTGCTAAATGCATGAAACTCAAGAAGAACAAAGACAAAAGTGTGGACACTTTGCCTCTTCTTAGAATTGGGAACAAAACACCCATGGAAGTCTTATGCGTGCCCTGACTTGCCAGCAAGAAAGACACTGCAAAGGATCTTTCTGCACACGCTTATTTGGAGAGCTTGATTGCAGAGGCGAAGAGACCCCGAACCCAGAACTGGTGCTGCTTATATAGGCCTAGGAGAGGCGTGTCTCACACCCGGATTGGTTATGCATGGGTTATGCTTACCACCTCATTTACATGTCTCACATCTGATTGGTTAACATGTCCCTCATCTGACTGGTTAAATTCTCTCTCATCTGATTGGTTAACTTGTCTCTCATCTGATTGGTTAATCCTCAAAACCTCATCTTTGCAAAAAAAAAACAAAACAAAAAAAAAAAAAAAACAAAAATCAAGAACAAAAACAAAAAAAACAACAACAACAAAAAAAAAACAACAAAAAAAAACTTTACTGCCTATATATGCATGGTGGCCAGTGGTAGCCAGTGCCACCCTGCAATGGCACATGTGGCTTCCCACATGGAAGGAGTTACAGAGACAAAGTTTGGAGCTGAGACGAAAGGATGGACCATCTAGAGACTACCATATCTGGGGATCCATCCCATAATCAGCTTCCAAATGCTGACACCATTGCATATACTAGCAAGATTTTGTTGAAAGGACCCAGATAGAGCTGTCTCTTGTGAGACTATTCCGGGGCCTAGCAAACACAGAAGTGGATGCTCACAGTCAGCTATTGGATGGATCACAGGGCCCCCAATGGAAGAGCTAGAGAAAGTACCCAAGGAGCTGAATGGATCTGCAATCCTATAGGTGAAACAACAATATGAACTAACCAGTACCCCCCTGGAGCTCGTGTCTCTAGCTGCATATGAATCAGAAAATGGCCTAGTTGGCCATCAGTGGAAAGAGAGGCCCATTGGTCATGCAAACTTTATATGCCTCAGTACAGTTGAATGCAAGGGCCAAGATGTGGGAGTGGGTGGGTAGGGGAGTGGGTGGGGGAGCGTGTGGGGGACTTTTGGGATAGCATTGGAAATGTAAATGAAATAAATACCCAATTAAAAAAAGAAAAAAAAAAGCAAGCTGAGCAAGCCAGGGAAAACAAGCCAGTAAGCAGCATCACTCCCTGGCTTCTGCATCAGCTCCTGCCTCCAAGTTCCTGCCTTGTGTGAGTTCCTGTTCTAACTACCTTTAGTGATGAACACCAATGTGGAAGTGTAAGCTGAATAAACCCTTTCCTCCCCAACTTGCTTCTTGGTCATGATGTTTCATACAGGAATACAGACCATGACTATACAAGACCTAAATTTATAAGGTGAGAGAAGAAGAGAATGCACTCAATAGAAGGCAAGATTTCCACCAGATCTATTGCTTTCTTCTACAAAAATTCTAAACTTATGCATCTTCAATGAAAATACTAAAATATTTAGAAAAATGTACTTTTGTGGACTTTGTATGACATAATGAGGCTACTTAATGCAGGCATTCTCCATTCATGTCTTCTCTAGGGTTGTAAAGTCTAGCAAGCCTTACTCTGAAATAAGATCAAATAAAGTAATAATATTATCAGCTGCAACTCACTATGTTTGTGTTGGTTAGGGATAATGTTTTATAGGTAAGAGTAAAGGCTAGAGATCAAAATGATAGCTCCTTCAGAGATCTTTCTTGAATTTCAGGTGATACAAGATTCCCTTTTAAAATTATCAATTGATATTCTAACATATCCTTTTTAAAGTTACTATTAAATACGTGTATTCTGAAAGATATAATAAAATAATACACTGATAACTGTATTTATGGATCAATTATACATCACCCTTATCATTCACTTAAGGGGAGGAAACAAGACCATATATGAATCAAAATAAACACCCAAAAAATATCTAACTGCATGGCAAGCCAGTGGCATAATGAATAAAATGTATGACTATGGACCAGAAGAATATCTAATTACTATCAAAGTAAAATTTAAAGGATGTTAAACACTAATAGTAAAAAAAAAAAAAAAAATATTTATCTTTGTCTCAAAAAGATGAGGAGACTTAGCTCCTCATTTTTAAAAATAAAATAGTAATAATAGTAGTAGTAATAATAGTAAAATTTATTTATCTTTGTCTCAAAAAAAAGGAGGATACTTAGCTATTTGGAGACTGTAGGGACAAGGATGGGAAAGAAGATAGTAACAAGCAGAGTACCATTATGAAAATCCTAAAAGTCAAAGCGATTATGAATTGTTCTGAGAAGCTTGGGTATGCATAAAGTAATTTTCACTGGGTATTTTAAATAATGGCATTGTGATAAAATATTTTGGTTCATTGTACTGTATTAAATTGTATTTGTTGCTTAAATATTGCAAATGTTATTATATTCAAGAAAGTCCCCAAGAGAGACAAAATCTGTCATTTTCAAAAGTTTTAACGGGAAAATAATTAATAAATGTTAATCCCAGCCCAATATATCTGGATTGGACAGACTTTAAATTACGGCTAGAACTCTGAAGAATGTATAAATGTTAAAATCTTGAATATAACAGTAGTGATAATAATGACTAGAAAAGCATGCATTCTTCTGATTACATTTAAAATCAGAGAATTAAAATATAGTCCTAGGTGGCCTTTTAGCAAAGGCCCTTATGCATATTCTAGTAAACCCAAGTGAGTAGGAACAAAATAAATTTCATTTTTGTATAAAGTTTACTTATCCTTATGGAAGGTGACTCTAAATATTAGCTCCAAGTAAACTGAAATTCTCCTGGTGATAATCTTAAATGTGGAACAACAACAAAATCAAGGATGAACATTCTGTCTCTATCATGAAGAGAACAAAAATATCAACTGATGAGACCCCTCAGTGCTCCCAGGGACTACACCACCAACCAAAAATTACACATGAAGGAACCCATGGCTCCACTGTAGGGCAATGTTAGGGTGGTGAGACAGAAGTGGGAGGGTAGGTGGGGGAGCACTGTCATAGTGGCAAAGGGGAGGGAGAAAGGGGGATGGGATGGGATCTAATGCCCTCTTCTGTCATGCAGGCATATACGTAGTCAGATCACTCTTAAGTTACAAACAGAATCAAGGCTATTCATATCTGGCCAAAGCATCAGAGGAACCTCAGGAATTCATAGTGGTCATGAGTCACAGGAGGGAGCATGTTTTGAGGAATAGTGCAATAACCCAACTCCAAAAATAGGGTTATAAGATATAGGGTATGGAATTGAAAGTGTGGTGTCTACTGAGTAGCATTAAGTCAATTGTGCCCTGTTATTAAGGGACTAAGATATGATGGAGGTTTAGATTTAGTTTAGGAATTCAGTGGCCATAGTTTGAATTGAGCAAAATTATCAAATGGAATTTAAATCACTTGCAAAGTCCAGATTGTGTTCATTTTTTCATATATATTTTTCATATATATATATATATGTATGCTATATGATATAATTTCATAATATTCATTCCCACATTGTTTTCTTAGTAACTACCTTAGTTTTTAACTCAGAGAAGGACAATGTTTTCATATTTTCTCAAAGTGCATATGGTAAATGGATAACTACATAATTAAATTTCACTATTTAAATAATTACTATTGTTTTGGTTTCCTTCAAGGCATAAGAGTCTCATTGTGTGACCTCAATGATTCTAATTTTAGCTACTTGTAATATGAAAATCCATTGGTTAATGAAGCACTGTTATTAAATAATGATTTAAAAGCACCAATATAATTTAATCATTGCCTTTTCTTCTAGATAAGAAAGTTATCCTTATGGAATTCTAAGAGAATTAACTGATAGACCAGTGGAATTAGATGAAGAGTCAGGATCAGATCACAGTTTTTTTCTGAATCCTTGAGGGTTTTTTATTTTTTCCATGACCTCACACTACAGAATTCCTTATAAGACTTTCATTTGTTTTAACTATAAAGACACTGTATGTTCTCAGTGCAATATTCAGTCAATAAAAAATTATTTTCATAGAAACAGACAAAGCAAATATCATACTTTTATGAGAAAAAGGAAATTTCAATTAAACTGTGCATATTTCAGCCTAACGATCCAATAAATTCAAGGGCACAAAGTATATATACAAAGTTAGGATGTGTTAAATATAGTTCCTTTCTCAATAAATCTTTGAATAGGCATTCATATCTCCCTGATTTTCCCTGACCTCATTAGAACTGCAATCAAATATTTAGAGAAAGAAAGAAAATAGCTTACATGGTTTTTGTAACTTCATCATGAACATTTACTAAAAAGATTTATACATATACTTGTTGTTTTAAGGAAGGCTTTCTTTTTATTTAAGAAAACATATTGCAAATATCTCCATTTATAGCTCTTTAAATTGTCAGAATTTATCATTAACAATGTGAGAATGCCCATCTGCTCTTGTATGTATAACAGAATAAATCATATGTATAACAGAATAAATCAATGATATCATATCATAATTCAGTAAGGCAAACTGCAACAAATAATAGAAGATACTTAAAAACATGAAAAAATTGAAATAATGTAAAGGTACCACTGATTCCAAAAACATTCAATGGAACTCTATAAAACAATTTTATATTATTTCAAGAAAACATTAAGAGATTTTCTATGTAACATATAAAAGACTCTTGGGAATCTGAGACCTGGGTTAAAAACAAAAATTTAAAGTCTCCTGAATGAAATTTGAGTAAAGAATAGTAGCAACTGATAGACAATACGGAGTTTTTAAAAAGAAAAGCAAACACAAGAACATGGGCACAGAAAAGGCTAAGGTAGTCCTCTACTCCAAGGGGGACTGTCCAAAGTGGATGATGTCCAGCTTGAAAAATGTGCATAGTGCAGGAAGGATATTAGTGGTGTTGACTTTAGGGAATTGAAACTACTAGCCACAGGAAGGTTGAGATGGCTGTTAAGGCTGGAATGCAGTTCCAAGAAGAGAGCTGTTCAAGCTGGACCATAGTCCACCAGAGGTAAGGGGGCTATTCGGGTTCAAAGATAGTAGTCTTTCAGTCATGCTGTTGTTCTCACATTTCAGGCTGTGTGGATAATTAAAGAGACAAGGCAGAAGAATTATTAATGTTACTTTTTTCTCAGGAGAGGAGATAATTTTTAGGAAGAAAGGCTTGAAGGAGAAATTGTTTTGATGTGTTCCTGAGTGATTGTTCTGGAAATTACAGTCATTCTAAAATTCAAAATTTTGGAAGAGATTAATGGAAGGGAGAAAGAGAAGCACTAGGAAAATGAAGATGAAAGCAGCAGCCAAAGGAAACAACCAAGAGGAGTAAAAGGTTAAACAGGCTGTGTGATAGGAAGACAAAGAAAGGGTAAAGGTGAGCTTATGAGTAGGGAGAATTAATAGTAAGGGCCTCTCAAAAAAGCCACATGGAAAAGTTCAACTATAGAAGCTTTCTAAATGCAGAAACACATTAAAAGCTTAAATGTAGTAATCTTATATTGCTACAAATAATAACACAACCAGACAACATAACTGGCCCACAAAATATCACTAACAGTAAAAAAAAAAAAAAAAAAAATAGTACCAGAAATGGGTTACCTGATTTGAGTTGTTGTTCAATACAGTTCTATCAATTCCCCTCCACAAACATTAAATTATTGCCAATGTCATGCAACCTTATTGCTGAAGATACCATATCCTTGAGTTACAAAACACAGAGAAATCTAGGTAATATTGAACTGAAAGCTTTATTGTTGCTGGCAAACATTCATATTTTGGAAAGATGTTGCTGGAGGAGGAAAACAGTTATTAACCTACCTAGCAGTGAGGTTTGCAAACTACAATAATGGTCTGCCTGGGAAGATGTGCCCACTGGTCCACAAGGGGCACAAATGTGATGGGAGTAATCAACTATCATTTTATTGGACTAAAGCCCCATTTTATGAGAGGACATCCCTAACTGAAATTGTCCATAAGGTCAAGATCCTGTGTCTAGACATTTCATGGGCTCTAGGGAAAATCCTATAACCCACTGTCTACTAAACAGACAGCATTACAGTGACTCTGATTGACTTATTGCTATACCCATAGTTTAGCACATCATTTGATTGTCAAAAGCATAGCTTATTTGAAGTAGATAGTAGTTAATACATGGAATAACAACAGGACAATGCGCAGAGTAAAACACTATTGAACACTAGTGTAAAGAGAATATCTTTATCAAACACTTCCCCTTAAAACTCAGTTACCTATGCAGATGATAGGGTGAAGCCAGAGGTGCCAGAAAGCTTCAATGAAGCTGTGTTTCTAGACACAATAAGGCCAGTGCATATATGAACTTACAGCAATTGTGACAGTATGCAAAGGAGGTACAAAAGTACTAGTTAGACAAAAATCTTAACATAAAGAAGAAAGGATGAGAATAAAGTCCCACTTATGTCTGATAAGATATTGATGGTGAGAAAAGGCAATAGTTTTGCTATTTGCTTAAAAATGGTATATATCCAGGGATCCATCCCATAATCAGCTTCCAAATGCTGACACCATTGCATACACTAGCAAGATTTTGCTGAAAGGACCCAGATATAGCTGTCTCTTGTGAGACTACGCCGGGGCCTAGCAAACACAGAAGTGGATGCTCACAGTCAGCTATGGATGGATCACAGGGCCCCCTATGGAGGAGCTAGAGAAAGTACCCAAGGAGCTGAAGGGATCTGCAACCCTATAGGTGGAACAACAATATGAACTACCCAGTACCCCCACAGAGCTCTTGTCTCTAGCTGCATATGTATCAAAAGATGGCCTAGTTGGCCATCACTGGAAAGAGAGGCCCATTGGACTTGCAAACTTTATATGCCCCAGTACAGGGGAACACCAGGGCCAAAAAAGGGGGAGTGGGTAGTTAGGGGAGTGGGGGTGGGTGGGTATGGGGGACTTTTGGGATAGCATTGGAACTGTAAATGAGAAAAATACCTAATAAAAAATTTTAAAAAATGGTATGATAACTGTGAAATAGAGCACTAGAGTGGACTTTACAGTATGTGTGTGTGTGTGTGTGTGTGTGTGTGTGTGAGAGAGAGAGAGAGAGAGAGAGAGAGAGAGAGAGAGAGAGAGAGAACGTGTGAACATGTGAATGTGTGAACGTGTGTATGTGAGGGGCAGTGAGGATATTTGGTAGGCAGTAGGGTAAGAGGTTTGGGGAGGATCTGGTAAGAGGAGAATGAAAATGATCAAAGCCCAATGCATGAAGGTCTCAAGGAATCAATAAAGGTATATATTGAAGTCATTCAGGGCTGAACTTCAAAGTAAAATATTTATTTCCTTCCCAAGGTTTCTGTGACACCATTGTTACCTGGTTTTCTTCCTATCTCACCTGTAATCACTCTTTCTGGTTTCTTTTTAAATACCCACACAGAAATGTTGGCAAGGCCTGTGGATTAGTCACTATACCCTCCTCTTTCCAATCTCTTGCTATTCTTGCCTAAGTTCACAATTATATGCATAATTTATACATAGAAGGCTTTTGCATTTATAACTCAACAAGTGTTTCTTTCAACAAGAAGCTAAAGAAGCTTGTATTTCCAATTGTCTAGTGGACATCTCTGCTTAGCTGTCTAAAATTATCCACTCAAACATGTTAAAAGTAAGTTCTTGTTACATAGTATTTTCTCCTCCTGAAGTTATATGTAGTCATTCTTAACTTTGCTTTGTAGCCACAGCAACTAGAGCAGAACAGTACAGTTATAGCCAGGTATGTTTAACAATAGGGGAACTATTAGTACTCTTCAGTGGATGGAGGGAAGGTGTTGGGAGATTCTTGCCTAAGTCCCCAGCTTTATTTTATTACTTTCTTTCCAACTGCAAGTGATCTTGAGAAATGTTAAACCACTGAGGAATTGGGAGACGGATTAAAGGTAGGACTATAGCATGTGTCTTCTATATGGCCCTCATCTATCCTGTGGAGAGAGACTTTGACATTATATATTTGTTTTGGGGTAACCCAAGCTCTCAAAGTAATTATTCACTTATGCTTTATAAGGAAGCTCAATAAACTGATGTTTGAGCAAATTTGACCTTTGGTGGAATCATACTTTAGTTTGTTCTTGGTGCCAATTTGATGCATACTGAAATCCTTTTCCTCTAATCTTTCCAATTCTAAAATTGTCAGTTATATACTTTTCACTTAGAATGTTATAGAATCATAGAAACTAGTAAAGAAAAAGCAGATACTTGATGAGAGAACTCACTTTTATTAATGTGAGCTTGAAGCCTAGCTAATGCTTTGTAAAAATCCAGCCTTTGCTTATACTTTCTTACAGAGAGCTAGATATTAGTGTTGAACCCCCTGTGTACATGATTATCTAAGGAAGGTTGTTGAGTTCCATGCCCTCTAAGGAACATTTCCATCTAGGGTAGAGATGAGTGCAGGAACAAACACTGCAGGTATCAGTTCAAACATTCCATCCTTAACACACAGCATCTGTGGCTTAACTGTTGACCAGGTGGCAGTGCTAATCATTTGTCAAGGCAGGATTTTGCAAGCATTTACCTTCGCAAGATAAGAGAAGGGGCTTCAACAAGTTAGCAGAGCTCAGCATACTTCTCTATTTCAAAAATAAAACATTAACTCGTTAAATTACTACATAATCCATACTTTATAAGCAAGGGTTGTTATTAGGCTATTATAATATAGAATTTGCTTTTGTTAGGTACATATATAAGGAATATATTCATGCTTATATGTGTGGTTTTTCTTCCTTCACTAGAGATAATATCTTTTAAACTATCCAACAACCTCACATTCTCTTATGATTGCATTGAATTAATTCATGAACAAGTCTCACTAATACAAATGAAATAATTCTTTTAACTATTTGAAGTGCTAGATAGTAAATCCCTGTATACACATGTTAACACATGCTATACTAATGGGATCCTCAACCTCTGAATAATTTTCTTGAGTTGATACACTGACATATTGTTATGTTTACCACAATGGTATAATCTTCAATAATCTCTTATTTATAGAACTACAATCACTAGCCTTACCAATTGTTTCTAGCATCTTTTCTGGCCACAGAAATAGTAGCCTTTTGTTCAGTAGTATTTTTTATATTATAGCCAATTTAGTATACAGATTATTAAATTAACTTGTTTAATTTTGAGTCATGATATAATTGTTTCCACAGTTTATAGACAATAGAGCCATAGCTGAAACAAATGAAGTTATTGTCTCAAGGAACAAATGTAAATGTATATCCATCTTAATCAGATGTTTTCCATGAATTCTTAAAACTTCACCAATTCTGGAATTCTATTCTTAGTGCTCAATGTGCACAAAAAGCAGCAACAAATAATTTATTTATATAGAAGTTTATTAAGCTGTTATTTATAGTTTTTAAAAGTCAACAAAAATGTAAAGGTGTCCACTCAGCAGAAAAATTAAATATAATATATTAATTAGAATAATGAAACACTAAATATTTAAAGTATTAATTATTATATCTATTAGTGTTAGAGAATGAGGACTAGAGCATAGTTTAGTCATGCAGCATGACCTAGCCCATGCAAATCCCAAGATTTCATTCAAAGTACTGCAAAAAATTATTTCACAGAATTATATGGAAAAAAGGACCTTGAGTATGGGGTGAGTGTAGTAATTTAAAACAATAGCTTGACTGTACTAGTAACTTAAATGAATAAAGTAAAGAAGCACTCAGTATTTGAAATATGTTTAAGTGAATTTGTAGAAATACATATTTTCAACAAGTTTTAATTTATGTTTGTAGAAGGATATGGGAGAGGTACATATTCTTAATATGCATGGTATACTTTACCCTGAATTTATAGAATAATTGCATAAATTGTGGCTTAACTTCATTATAGAGGACATTTCAAAATGAAATAAACTGTTTCAAGAACAATTGCTATCTGCCTGGAACAAACTCTTCTAAACTATCTTCCTTAATACCTGTGTCATCCTCTTCATCTGATCTCATTTTATCTGTCCTGTCGCCTTTAAAAGTGTTGCTTGTAGTTCCTGGGTTGAGAATGCTTCTGTATGCTGTTATCTTTTTTCTTCCTTCATCATAGCAGTTGTCATGCTTTGGTATGCTTATTTGTGTCTTCTTCCAGGCAGTAAATTCCTAGAAGTTGAAGACATGTCTGTTTTACTCTTTAAAGAAGAACTGTATATGCCATGTTCACATTTAAAACTGTAGCTGTTGCCATCATTCCTGAATTATAGATGGTTGTCAACAAAATATTTTAAAACTTATTTTTTTATTAAATAGTATCATACAATTTAAGGGACTGTACAAGCTTGGACTTTTAAATTAAGTGGCAGAAAATTATGTACATGGATGTAAGGCTGTCTATGTGAGAACTAGCAGCCTATCAGGTGCATCATCCCTGAAAGCAACTCCCTCTGCACCCCACTGGCTGTCAATTACCAGTAGCTACTAAACTAGAAATAGGACTTTTTTAGACCCTTCCCCCATTCATTTTAGTATTATTCTTTAATGCCAAAATATAGATGTGAACATGTTTATTACTAAACAAATAAAATATATAAAGAAATTATGGTAAAATTCATGTAAGTACATGCATACCATATATTTTCAGATATATATGAATACTATACAATATACAGTATGTCAGTCCTAAGAAGATGTATGACATTAGACACCATTATGCTAAATTAAATACCTCAGGAATAAAAGACAAATAACCCATGACTTAACTGATATGTAAATTTGAATAGGTTGAACTCAATGAGATTGTGAGCATAAAAGTTGTTTTATAGAGGCTGAGGTAAATAGTGATGTGGCAAATGAGATTTTTCTGAAGGACATAGTTATTTTCAGCTAAAAAAAAAAAACACCTTATAACTAATTGCACTATGTAAAGTCAACAGTAAAAATATATTTCTAGATTGTAAATTTTTAAATCTATATTTTAACATTCTTTTTTTATTGAAAATAGATTTTTCTCCCAATACAATGTATCCCAAACTCAGTTTTCCCTCTTACCACTCTTCCTAGCCTAGACCACCCACATCTCTTCTCTCCAAGATGACTCCCCTCAGTTTCCTCTTCAGAAAAAGTTCAGCCCTCTAAGTGAAGACAGCCAAACAGAACAAACAATACAAGGCTCAAGAATTCATATCAAGACTGGACAAGTATCGCAATAAGAGGAAATGAGTCTCAAGAGCATGCAAAAGAGTCAGAGATATATTTATCTCCACTGTTAGGAATCTTGCAAAAACTAACATTCTTACCAAAGTGGTAAATTGATGAGATGATGATGATGATATGCTGATGATATTGTGCCTGTGTGTGTGTTTTACTTAGCTGTATTGAATTTTCTATAATATATACATAGATTATAATACCACATTATATTTCATAAATATGCATATTTATTATTTATCAACTGAAAATTTAAATGGAGATCTATAAAATATTTTTTTGAAAACAAAATTGCTAATTAGCTTCCTGTGGGAGCCTCTAAGAAAATAATTTCAGTAGTGTGTACTTGAATTTAAATTAAGCATTTCTAAATTATCAGTTATAGTGAAAGCATGTATTAGGAGTCGCATTTGAAATAAAAGTCATTCTTTGAGACTTTCTCAGTATCTACCTTATCACAACTATCCTAACTCATAATTTTGTCTTTGTTCTCCAGATAGAGACCTTCAAAATCTTTCCAATATTGCTGTAGTGGGAATATAAAGATAAGAAACCAGTTTGTGATTTGACATTTAGCCATGAAAGAACATTCTTCTTTTGAGAGATATTTCCAATTTCCTGTTCAAAAAGATTTACTTTAGGATGCCATTGGAGTAAATGTCCCACTCTCCCATGCTATAAAAATTCCATAAGAATTCCCATGACACTTTGCATAAGGTTTTTTTTTTTTTTTTTTTTTGATTAGACAACAGAACAAAAGCTAATTCTGGCCAAAACATTAGAATATTCTCATTTGCCAACATAAAAAGATAAACATAGAGAATAAAAAAAAGTTTTCCATAATCACACCAAGTATTGTATTCATAACAGATAAAGGTAGAAATATATTATGAAGTGATATGATGATAAACAAAAGATGTCAGTTTCCTATACATACAAAGAGAAATTTTACCATGATACATTTCTTTCTTCCTCCCTCTCTCCCTCCCTCCCTCCCTCCCTCTCTCTCTCTCTCTTTCTCTCTCTTTCTTTCTTCCTTCACTCCAGATTTTATTCCCCATTGCCCCAGTCCACCCTCTGACTGTAACACATCCCATATCTCCTACCAATCCCCTGTCTCCATGAGGATGTCACCACCATCCACCCAAACAGACCGGTCCCTCTAAACACCCTGGGGACCCTAATGTCTTGAGGGGTAGGTACATCTTTTCTAACTGAACCCATAACAGGCAATCCTCTGTTGTATATGTGTTGTGGGTCTCATATCAGCTGGTGTATGCTGCCTGGTTGGTGGTCCAGTGTTTGAGAGATCTCGGGGATCCAGGTTAACTGAAACTGCTGGTCGTCCTACAGGGTTGCCCTCCTACTCAGCTTCTTCCAGCCTTCCCCATTCCACAGGGTTCAGGAGCTTCTGTTCACTGGTTGGGAGCAAATATCTGCATTTGATTCTGCTGCTTGTTGGGTCTTCCAGAGGGCAGTCATGATAGGTTCCTTTTTGTGAATGCTGCATAGCCTCAGTAGTACTGTCAGGCCTCGGGGTCTCCCCTTAAGCTAGATCGCACTTTTGGCCTGTCACTGGACCTTCTTTTCCTCAGGCTCCTCTCCATTTCCATCTCTGCAGTTCTTTAAGACAGGAACAAATATGGGTCAGAGTTTTGACTGAGATGGCAACCCCCTCCCTCACTTGATGCCTTGTCTCCCTGCTGGAGGTGAACTGGCTGTCTGTATGTAGCAAAATGAAAATAGACCCCTATTTGTCACCTTTCATAAAGCTCAACTCCAAGTGGATCAAGGACTTCCACATAAAACTAGATACACTGAATCTCATAGAAGAAAAGTAGGAAAGAGTCTTGAACTCATTGGCACAGGGGGAAATTTCCTAAACAGAACTCCAATGACTCATCCTCTAAGATCAAGAATTGATTAATGGGACCTTGTGAAACTAGGAAGATTCTGTAAGGCAAAGAACATTGTCAATAAGACAAATCGGCAACTTACAGATTGGAAAAAAAATCTTCACTAACCCCAACATCTGATAGAGGGCTAATCTCCAAAATATATAAAGAATTCAAGAAGCTAACTATCAAAAACCCATCAACCCAAATAAACGATGGCGTATAGAACTAAACTGAACAGAGGAATCTCAAATGGCTGAGAAGCACCTAAAGAAGTCCTTAGTGATCAGAGAAATGCAATTCAAAATGACCCTGAGATTCCACCTCACACCATTCAGAATGGCTAAGATCAAAAACTCAGGTGACAGCAGATGCTGGTGAGGATGTGGAGAAAGAGGAACACTCCTCCATTGTTGGTGGGATTGCAAACTGTTACAGCCGGTCTGGAAATCAATCTGGAGGTTCCTCAGAAAATTGTAAATAGATCTAGTTGAAGACCCAGCAATTCTACTCTTGAAAGATGCATTTCAATTATTCAGCTAATTTCTACATTTTGTTTTAACTTTGAAATTATTTCTCATTCTTTTACTGGGTTTTAGTGAAAAAAATGAGTTTCATTATGACATATTTTAATTTTATATAATTACACACTCATATATACATAGAAAATTTCTGTGCATATTCATATGCTACTGACTTACCTGTCTTTAATTTTCTTCTCTCACTGAGTCCATTCTTCCTACCATTATCCTTTTTTCTTCCACGTGCAGTATGTGTACCCATATTCACACAAGTGCACATGCACAAATATATTCAAATCTAGATTCACATATAGAAGAAAGCATTACGTATGTTGTTCTCCCCTCCAATTAGCTTCTTTTTGTCCTCTTCTTGTCTTTAGATTTAGACCATGATTCGTATCTCTAAAGAGTTCTTATCTTGTCATACTGTGTTTTGAAATGTCAGTGTCCCCTGCTTTCAACAAAATGAAGAACATTTTCGTTAGAATGCACTAACTTCTTCATGAGCTATCTTTAGACTATCTCTGAAATCCTTCAGTCTCAATTTTCTGTTTGTCTCCAACAGGATTATAAATAAGCAACACTCTAAACTGTATTAATTACTTTAAATTAAGCTACATACATTACTTATGTCTCTCTTTAATGTGACAAAATTCCTAACTAGGAGCAACATAAGTATTAATGGGTTTCCTTCCATGTAAAGTTGGAGGTCAGTCATAGCAGTGAACTCATGCAGCTGGAACAGGAGGTGGCTGCTTGCATTCTATCCAAAATCAGTGAACACAGTGATGAATGCTAGTGATCTGCTTGTATTCTATTTTGTATTTGATCTGGTAATCCAGCCCAAGGAATGGTATAGCTGACAGATATGATGGCCTACCTCAAATAATGTAATTTAGATAATACCTTATGAGCATGCTTAGTGTCTTGTCTCCTAAGAGATCCTAGATCCTGTCAAATTATTTATCAACTTTAATCATCAAAATTTTATCCCTTATCAATTTGACACCAAATTCATTGTTTTGTGATGATCATCTACTCTCAGGCCCCATAAGCTCATGGGCGTGACATCATAATACAAAATTCATGAATCATGACACCAAAAGCCTCCTCCTCATTTCAATATTTATCTACGTCAACACTGCTTAAAAGAATAAGTCTAGAAACACTTTTGAGACTTAAACATATCTTATATATGAGCCCTGCAAATTCAAAACACAACTACATGCTTCTAGTATAAAATATCATTGAATAAAAGATTCTTTGTCAAAAAAAAAAAAAAAAAGAATGGAGCATATCAACAAGTGATAATACCAAAGTAAGATTGAACCCCCAACAAAGAAAAAAATCCTGCAGCTCTGTGTATATATTTGAGGGCTTATGATTGAAGAATCTTTGCTCCAGAGGGCTTGAGTAATCTCACCCCTCCAGCTATTCAGCCTGCAGCTCATACAGCCTCTATTTTGGGCTGATTCCATTCCATACCTACAGCTTTATTTTATGGGTATCCAACAGTCCTGGCATTTCCAACATTCTATGAAGCTCCATTGCAGTTTAGGCATCTCCTTCATAGCTTCAGGAAATAGCCTCTCAGGGCCTCCTATTTGAGATTCTGGAACGGTTACAGACTGTCTGCTTCCAGCTGTTCTGTAAAAGAGCAAAGAGTCATGAGATCCTAAATTCTGCATCTTTCATACCTGCAAAAGTAATACCACTTGGACAATGCTGCCAAGAACTGTTGCCAGCTTGAAATGTATCTTGGTCTCCTTGGACCACAGCTATATCGAGTAATAGACTCAGTCTACACATGACAAAAACAATCCAGTTTATGAATCAATAAATGTATTAAACAATAATATTTGTTCCCTTATATCCTGTTCTGTACTTATCAGAAATCAATTTTTTTCTTGTTAAGATTGTCTGAGATCATTCACTTAATGACTAAAAACATTTTCCACATCCAAAAGAACAAAGCTTTGTGTTCCAATGATCATAATCATTTCTTATCATATTTGCCTGGAAATTCCTGTGTTGCAGGATAAGGAAACGATTATGGTTTTCAGCCTTGGGAGACTCATTTAACTCATTATGCAAATGAATTATAACTCCATATTCAGATACCAATGTCATCTCTTATTTTAGAGCCATAAATAGTCATATGATACAATTAAAATAATAGCACTCAAATTATATTATTAACTAGGAGCAAAACCTTGAAAAGATATAAAAAAGAGATGTTTAAATGTCATAGTATTAAGTCATTTGATCCAAATAGCTCTTATTAGAACCTGCAAATGTTGCATAAATTTTGGCTAAATATATATTACATTGAATAGTGTGGCAATTGGGGTTTAACTTTTTAATTTTGCTTTTGAAAGGAGTGATTTTTAACATTAATTATAATAGAAAATATGTACCAATATGGCAAAATTGAATTGCAAATATGTTAATACTTAAATAAAATATTCCAATTTTCAATTAATATTAGATAAAGTTCAATGTCTATATAATATTTTCTAAATTAATGTAATTATCTGTAATCATTCAACTACTTTGCTCATTAATTTATTACTTATTCCTTTTTGGAGAATACTACTCATCTCAGAAATAAATTTATTGCAACTAGAAATGATATTAAGTGGTTTTAGGCTACATTTAGAGGTAAAAAGCTCAATAATCAGAATGTATGACTTCAATTTATCCACTGAACACTCACTTAACAGGTGACCTTGAGGAAACTGCTCTGTTGTAGATCGGATCTGGAGTATTTTTGTAAAGCTTCTGTGTTGTATGCTAAGGCTCCAGGGTAGCAGTATTCATAGGTAGTGTGCAAAGGAAGTAGAACACAGTTGAAGAAAGTTAGGTATTTGGCCTTGAAAAGGATATTTTAAACATGCCATGACCCTTCTTTTTGGCCTTCTGGGTACAATTAATTTTGTTCCAAACACCTGCCACCTGCTGGGGGCACAAAGGGATGAGGAGCACCCTGAATTGAAACTTCTGCAATCATAAACAAAATGAGTCTTTCTTCTTTCAAGTGGTTTATCTTAGATCATTTATCACAGAGATGAAAAGGTAATGATGACAGTTTTGAACTATTAAATTTTGTTGTCTTATCTCCCCCCAAAATGTCTCGCCCACCACCAACGTTTTTTCTCTAACAAAATTTTGGTTTGGATAACAACTAAGAGTAGTAAATGTACTTTACTAACCTTATTTCATAAGCAAATGTATATGAATGAATGTTCTTCTGAAAGAGTAATTTACAATTACATACTTATACATGTTACTTAACTAACAATTACCATTTTAATTTCAATCAGTTTTCTGATGTTTAAGAACTATAAATTTAAAGCACAGAATATTTTATCATTCTTATTTCACAAAAAGTTTAATATATTTGCAATACTTTATCATTCCTTCATCCATGGTTTGCTATCAACTTTTTTCAAATACTTATTAGATCACTTCCATTTAGTTTAATAAACTAAACTCATTACTTCTCTAATTGCCTTAAAATTATACTAAAATATTGGTGCATAAGAATGGATGTAGTATAAACTCACAAAGATGAAGACAAAGGCAGAGGACAATGTAGATAACCACATTTTTTAAAGACAGATAACACAGTGGTAAATGATTTTTTAATTTAATTTTATTTATAACTCATTTTAACACTCCATATTCCACTCTCTGCTTCCCCATCCTCCTTCTGATTCCTCCACATCCGACACCTCCTTCCCACATCACCCTGTCTCCATGTGGATGCCCCCACCACCCACCCCACCTGACCTTTAAACTCCCTTGGGCCTCACATCTCTTGAGGGTTAGGTGCGCCATCTCTGAATGAACACAGACCCGGCAGTCCTCTACTGTATGTGTGTTGGAGGCCTCATATCAGCTGGTGTATGCTGTCTGTTTGGTACTCCACCATTTAAAAGATCTCAGGGGTCCAGATTAATTAAGATTACTGGTCTTCCTACAGGATCTTCATTCTCCTCAAGTTCTTTCATCCTTCCCTAATTCAACAACAGGGGTCAGCTGCTTCTGTCCATTGTTTAGGTGCAAATATCTGCATCTGATTCTTTCAGCTGCCTGTTGGGTATTTCGTAGGGCAGTCATGATAGATCACTTTTTGTGAGTGTGCCATACATAGCCTCAGTAATAGGCTCAGTAATAGGCTCGGCCTTAGGACCTACTCTTGAGCTAGATCCTACTTTGGGCCTGTCACTTCTTTTCCTGTCACTTCTGTTCCTCAGGCTTCTCTACATTTCCATCCATGTAATTCTTTCAGACAGAAAAAAACTATGGGTCAGAGGTGTGACTGTGGGATGGCAACCCCATCCCTCATTTGATGTCCTGTCTTCAAGAATAGATACCGAAAATGTGGTTCATTTACACAATGGAATACTACTCAGCTATTAAGAATGAGGACATCCTCCATCAGAGGACAGAAAGGCCCATTTTTCTTGCAAACTTTATATACCTCAGTACAGGGGAAAGCCATGGCCAAGAAGTAGGAGTGGGTGGGTAAGGGAGTGGGGGGAGCATATGGGGGACTTTTGGGATAGCATTGGAAATGTAAATTAAGAAAATACCTAATTTAAAAAAAAAGAATGAGGACATCCTGACTTTTACTGGCAAATGGATGGAACTAGAATATATCATCCTGAGTGAGGTAACTCAGACTCAAAAGGACATGCATAGTATGTACTCACTAATAAGTGGATATTAGCCAAAAAACATAACCAAAAAACAGAGACAACAACAACAACAACAACAACAACAACAACACACACACACACACACACACACACACACACACACACACAAACCATACAGAATACGCAAGATACAGTCCCCAGAATTCAAAAGGCTCAACAAGCTGAAGTGACCAACCAAGTGAGGACTCCTTAGTCCCCCTTGGGAGAGAGAAAAAAGCAATCAAAAGTGGGAGGGAGGGAGGAAGGGAGGGAGGGACCTGAGAGGGAAAGTGGACTGGGTGGGGGGGAGGGGACCCTGATATGATGTTGGGCGAGGCAAAAGGACTGAAGCCCTGAGGACCAGAAGAAAGAATGTAGACAGGAAAACTCAGGAAACAGGAGGATGGGGGGACCCCTCAAAATGCACCAGAGACCTGGAAGGTGAGAGACTTTCAGAACTTACAGGGACTTACCTTTGATGAAATGCTGGACAGTAGGGAGACAGTGATTTAGCACAAACCAGAGGGCTGAAAGAAAAATGTCTTTAGACAAGAGCAACAATAAGGAGTGAATAAATTTGCCACTTAGCATCTCTAAAAGTTTAGATATGGAGGAACCAACTAAAGTAGAAGGTAATATAAGGATCAAGACTGAAAGTCAGAGAATTATCTAGAATCCTGCATATAGAAGAGTTAGACTTTTATTCATATCCATACTCATATCCATTGCCCAACTCTTTAACTCTGCACATTCTTCTCTTGGACAGATTCACAGCAAATGAATATTTGGGAATGACCCCAAGAGAAAGATCAAGGCTACTCCACTCTAATAGAAAATATCATTTGAAAAACTTGACCATATCCATAGACATCCCAATTTATATCTAAGTGATTACTCAACTTACAGAAATGAATATCATTTCATATGTTCACCACACAAAGCTTTTAAAAGTTATACTTCTGAAAACAAACAGACATTTAAGAACTTGTGTGATAACTCAGAGAATTAAGACACTTGCTGCTAAGTTTGGTGGCCTGCATACCATCCCTAAACACACATGGCAGAAGAAGGAAATATTTTCTAATTTCTTGTCCTTTGACATGGATGCCATGGCACTCACAGGCCTGCAACACAAAATAAATAAGATAGATGAATCATTTAAAAAGATATTTCCTAGATAACATACAGTGATATATTAATAAAATAAACTGTTTGGCCTGTTTATGAAATCAGGATAAAACCATAAAAGTAATAAAGAATAGAGAGGTGTGTATGTTAGAGAGAAAAAGACAAAAAGTGTATTATATAAGTCAATAAAAGTTAAAAATTATTGGCAAGAGTTAAGTGAAGACAAGAAATAAAAGAAACAGTCCAATATGAGAATAAGGTTAAAAAAAAAAAAAAGCTCAGATGGGGTTAAGTGTCAGAATGACAGAACTACATAAGGTATACATAAAACCAAATACACACACAGTATTATGAAAAACAAAATTCTTTTAATTTTATAATTTTATATTTACCATAAAAACTTGTAAATAAATAAAATCATCACAGACCCAAATCTACACAACTTGGTTAACTTCTATACATACATTTAGGAGAGGAATTCAGAGTAGAAACTGTAGAGTTTCACTTTAAAATTTTGAATTTTCAGTATGAACTATATTTTACGAAAATCATATATATCCATTATGAAAAACAAATCTATGACAAAATTAGAACTATAAAAATTCAGCTTTAAGATCTGGGAGTGGTGGTGCACGCCTTTAATCCCAGCACTCGGGAGGCAGAGGCAAGCAGATTTCTGAGTTCGAGACCAGCCTGGTCTACAAAGTGAGTTCCAGGACAGCCAGGGCTACACAGAGAAACCCTGTCTCAAAAAAACAAAAAACAACAACAACAAAAAACAAAAAACAACAACAACAACAAATCAGCTTTAAGTACTCTTTCAGAGCTTGTGTCCATTTCCTTATTTCAAGTGTTTGTAATACCCTTGTTCTTCTTCTTGTGCTTATTCTATTTTTCCATGTTATATTGTACCCACATGTACATTTGCTTCTATGTGTGTATATGTTATTAGATTCTGCACTTGAGAAAGAACATGTGTTTTATTCTTTCTGAGATTGTTTAACTTCACTTAATATTACACATTCTAAGTCTATCCATTTTCCTGGAAAATGTTATAATCTCAATTTGTTCACCAAAACTAAAATTCGTTAAAGTAAATTGATAGGCTGATAGTCTACATTTAAGAACTTAAGGAAAACTATTTAACTACAGAAAAGATGGATGACTCTTCCTATGCTGTTTAAATTACCCTGACGCCTGGGATTAGGAATTTCTCCTGTGGATCCAGCAATACCTCTCCTGGGCATATATCCAGAAGATGCCCCAACTGGTAAGAAGGACACATGCTCCACTATGTTCATAGCAGCCTTATTTATAATAGCCAGAGGCTGGAAAGAACCCAGATGCCCCTCAACAGAGGAATGGATACAGAAAATGTGGTACATCTACACAATGGAGTACTACTCAGCTATTAAAAAGAATGAATTTATGAAATTCCTAGCCAAATGGATGGACCTGGAGGGCATCATCCTGAGTGAGGTAACACATTCACAAAGGAACTCACACAATATGTACTCACTGATAAGTGGATATTAGCCCAAAACCTAGGATACCCAAGATATAAGATACAATTTCCTAAACACATGAAACTCAAGAAAAATGAAGACTGAAGTGTGGACACTATGCCCCTCCTTAGAAGTGGGAACAAAACACCCCTGGAAGGAGTTACGGAGACAAAGTTTGGAGCTGAGATGAAAGGATGGTCCATGTAGAGACTTCCATATCCAGGGATCCACCCCATAATCAGCATCCAAACGCTGACACCATTGCATACACTAGCAAGATTTTATCGAAAGGACCCAGATGTAGCTGTCTCTTGTGAGACTATGCCGGGGCCTAGCAAACACAGAAGTGGATTCTCACAGTCAGCTAATGGATGGATCAAAGGGCTCCCAATGGAGGAGCTAGAGAAAGTAGCCAAGGAGCTAAAGGGATCTGCAACCCTATAGGCGGAACAACATTATGAACTAACCAGTACCCCGGAGCTCTTGACTCTAGCTGCATATGTATCAAAAGATGGCCTAGTCGGCCATCACTGGAAAGAGAGGCCCATTGGACACGCAAACTTTATATGCCCCAGTACAGGGGAACGCCAGGGCCAAAAAGGGGGAGTGGGTGGGTAGGGGATTGGGGGTGGGTGGGTATGGGGGACTTTTGGTATAGCATTGGAAATGTAAATGAGCTAAATACCTAATAAAAAATGGGAAAAAAAAAGGAATTTCTCCTGTTTCTCAGATACGTACCTGATTGTGTGGGTAAGTGCCACAGTGCCTGGATAAGTATATTTTTAACAAGCTAGAATAGGAATCATTGCATAAGAATAACATGGCCTACAGATTCTGAGGTTCAGTCCATTATCATCATGACAGGAAGCATGGCAATATCCAGGCAGACAGGGTGCTGTAGAAGAAGCTGAGGGTTCTACATCTTAATTTTAGTGTAGCCAGGAGGAGACTATCTTTGGAAGGCAAAGAAAAGGAGGGTCTCTTCCACACTAGGAGGAGCCTGAGCAAAGGAGGCTCAAAGCCCACCCCAACAGTGACACACTTCCTCCAACACAGCCACACTTACTTATAATGCCAGTCCCTGGGCAAAGCATATTCAAATCAGCACAACATCCCCTCAATTTCTGCTAGATGTTTATCTCTGCATAACTTATACACAAGACAAACTATGGGTCAAAGATTTTATGGGTGGGTTGATCTCCCAACTCTCTGCACTGAAGTCCCCCTGGCTACAGGAGTTGGCCACTTCAATCTCTTGAGCTGCTAGGAGTCTCAGATAGGGTCACTGCCATAGACTCACTGTTGCAGGTCTCTGGCTTGTATCAGAAACACTCATGCTCTTTCCAGCTTCTGGCTATTATAAATAAGGCTGCTATGAACATAGTGGAGCATGTGTCCTTCTTACCAGTTGGGGCATCTTCTGGATATATGCCCAGGAGAGGTATTGCTGGATCCTCCTGTAGTACTATGTCCAATTTTCTGAGGAACCGCCAGACTGAATTCCAGAGTGGTTGTACAAGCCTGCAATCCCACCAACAATGGAGGAGTGTTCCTCTTTCTCCACATCCACGCCAGCATCTGCTGTCACCTGAATTTTTGATCTTAGCCATTCTGACTGGTGTGAGGTAGAATCTCAGGGTTGTTTTGATTTGCATTTCCCTGATGATTAAGGATGTTGAACATTTTTTCAGGTGCTTCTCTGCCATTCGGTATTCCTCAGGTGAGAATTCTTTGTTCAGTTCTGAGCCCCATTTTTAATGGGGTTATTTGATTTTCTGAAGTCCACCTTCTTGAGTTCTTTATATATGTTGGATATTAGTCCCCTATCTGATTTAGGATAGGTAAAGATCCTTTCCCAATCTGTTGGTGGTCTTTTTGTCTTATTGACGGTGTCTTTTGCCTTGCAGAAACTTTGGAGTTTCATTAGGTCCCATTTGTCAATTCTCAATCTTACAGCACAAGCCATTGCTGTTCTGTTCAGGAATTTTTCCCCTGTGCCCATATCTTCAAGGCTTTTCCCCACTTTCTCCTCTATAAGTTTCAGTGTCTCTGGTTTTATGTGAAGTTCCTTGATCCACTTAGATTTGACCTTAGTACAAGGAGATAAGTATGGATCAATTCGCATTCTTCTACATGATAACAACCAGTTGTGCCAGCACCAATTGTTGAAAATGCTGTCTTTCTTCCACTGGATGGTTTTAGTTCCCTTGTCGAAGATCAAGTGACCATAGGTGTGTGGGTTCATTTCTGGGTCTTCAATTCTATTCCATTGGTCTACTGGTCTGTCTCTATACCAGTACCATGCAGTTTTTATCACAATTGCTCTGTAGTAAAGCTTTAGGTCAGGCATGGTGATTCCACCAGAGGTTCTTTTATCCTTGAGAAGACTTTTTGCTATCCTAGGTTTTTTGTTATTCCAGATGAATTTGCAAATTGCTCCTTCTAATTCGTTGAAGAATTGAGTTGGAATTTTGATGGGGATTGCATTGAATCTGTAGATTGCTTTTGGCAAGATAGCCATTTTTACAATGTTGATCCTGCCAATCCATGAGCATGGGAGATCTTTCCATATTCTGAGATCTTCTTTAATTTCTTTCTTCAGAGATTTGAAGTTTTTATCATATAGATCTTTCATTTCCTTAGTTAGAGTCATGCCAAGATATTTTATATTATTTGTGACTATTGAGAAGGGTGTTGTTTCCCTAATTTCTTTCTCAGCCTGTTTATTCTTTGTATAGAGAAAGGCCATTGACTTGTTTGAGTTTATTTTATATCCAGCTACTTCACCGAAGCTGTTTATCAGGTTTAGGAGTTCTCTGGTAGAATTTTTAGGGTCACTTATATATACTATCATATCATCTGCAAAAAGTGATATTTTGACTTCCTCTTTTCCAATTTGTATCCCCTTGATCTCCTTTTGTTGTCGAATTGCTCTGGCTAATACTTCAAGTACTATGTTGAAAAGGTAGGGAGAAAGTGGGGAAGCTGGAAAGAACCCAGATGCCCCTCAACAGAGGAATGGATACAGAAAATGTGGTACATCTACACAATGGAGTACTACTCAGCTATTAAAAAGAATGAATTTATGAAATTCCTAGCCAAATGGATGGACCTGGAGGGCATCATCCTGAGTGAGGTAACACATTCACAAAGGAACTCACACAATATGTACTCACTGATAGTGGATACTAGCCCAAAACTTAGTATACCCAAGATATAAGATACAATTTGCCAAATGCATGAAACTCTAGAAGAATGAAGACCAAAGTGTGGACACTGTGCCCCTTCTTAGAATTGGGAACAAAACACCCATGGAAGGAGTTACAGAGACAAAGTTTGGAGCTGCGACAAAAGGATGGACCATCTAGAGACTGCCTTATCTAGGGATCCACCCCATAATCAGCTTCCAAACGCTGACACCACTGCATACACTAGCAAGATTTTGCTGAAAGGACCCAAATATAGCTGTCTCTTGTGAGACTAGGCAGGGGCCTAGCAAACACATAAGTGGATGCTCACAGTCAGCTATTGGATGGATCACAGGGCCCCCAATGGAGGAGCTAGAGAAAGTATCCAAGGAGCTAAAGAGATCTGCAACCCTGTAGGTGCAACAACATTATGAACTAACCAGTACCCCGGAGCTCTTGACTCTAGCTACATATGTATCAAAAGATGGCCTAGTCGGCCATCACTGGAAAGAGAGGCCCATTGGACATGCAAACTTTATATGCCCCAGTACAGGGGAACGCCAGGGCCAAAAAGGGGGAGTGGGTGGGTAGGGGATTGGGGGTGGGTGGGTATGGGGGACTTTTGGTATAGCATTGGAAATGTAAATGAGCTAAATACCTAATAAAAAATGGAAAAAAAAGAAAAAGAAATACTCATGCTCCATCAGCCATTGCGACTCACATTGCGTCTCACAGCCCCTCTTCCCCATCTCACCACACCTAATCTCTACTCATGTTCTTTTGCCTACCTCTTCTCCCACCCAGTTCCCTCCCTCCATCTACTTCCAATGTCCATTTTATTCCCCTTCTGAGTGAGATTCAAGCATACTCCTGTGAGCTTTTGCTGTTACTTAGCTTCTTTGTGTCCATTATTTTGATGGTAGTGTGTGTTCTTTCCTTTGTTTCTCTGGTGTGGGATTATTTATTTCTTGTATTTTCTTGTGTATACTTGGCCTACATGTGTTGTAGTTTTCCTTCTAGTATCTTCTGTAGGGCTGGATTTGTGGATATATATTGTTTAAATTTGGGTTTGTCTTGCAATATCTTGTTTTTTTCTTTCTATGGTGATTGAAACTAAACCTTCCCTCTTTTGAGTTAGTTTTGCCAACAATAAAAAAGGAAATAATGTACTTAACAAATCCCTTGATGTTTCTTGTAACCATAAAGGAGAATTTGAGTTTTCTATGAAACATTCCCAGTTGTAAAATCCATTTCCATGTTTCTACCTATTATGTATTCTTTAGTGTAAAGTAAGGACTTTGTTTCCAACAGAGTAATCCAAGATATTATCCCCACCTCATCATTTCTTACTCTGTCATCCTTGTAAGGTCTGCCTTTTCATGCAAGATGATATATTTACAGTCCATGGGAATTGAGTCAATTGTCTTTGAATAGCTGATTTACTCTAATATGGTGATTACTGTGACTTTAGGACCATGAGGGCAGCTAACTCCATCATCATTGTTTAGCCACCATAAGAATTTGCCCAGTCCTTTTTCTCTGTATCTGACATCTTCACTCTAGAAATTCTCATCATTAGACTAATACTTTTGGTGAATGTACAATCACTCTTAACATAAAAACAACTTCTGGGTGCAAGCAGTGTCCATCCTTTCTGTGATCACATACTTGGCATTTCAACAGGGTATTCAGCTATTGCTCACTATTATCTGTGGGCTTTGCTTTCTTTTGGTTTCTGGAACTGTTCTAATCTCCACTAGGGAGTATACAGTTCTCAATCCTGTCCAGGTTCTGCTTAGAATTGTGGATGATTATGGTATGCTGGTGTAGTCCTATGCATCTGCTAAAGATCCAAAAATCTAACTTACACATTTAGCTAATTGGCACTTAGTGGCAGAAGCACCGGACTGGAGTGTTTCTGTTCTTCTCCATAACACTCACCATGAATAGTTCCCTGGTAGAGAAAATTTATCAAGAAAAATCTGATAACTACTTAAATGTGGACCCAGATATTCAGAAACACTTCAAAAACAACATCTAAATCTATATATTTTTAAGGACTCCTAACACTATTAACAAATAGAAAATGTGATTATTATGGAAAATGACAGGGGAGAATTTATTACACCATATGGATCAATATTTTTTAAAATAGAAGAGAAGAAGGATGAATGATCATATTGAAATTATTTTAGGTCATGTTGTAGAAAAACTTCCCCTTTAAACCAGATCCTTTAACTTGAATTCCGTCATGGAATTGTAGCTTTGTGAGCATCACACCATTCCTGACATGTCATTGGCTGAAGGAGATTCCTGTTCTCAACCAAAGCCAAAGGGTGTGACTTCTCATTGTCCTGCATAGGGACAGAGGCCAGCTTATTGAAGTTAAACATAGCTGCTTCGGCCACAGCTTGGTGACCATTACTGAGGTGATGGCATTTAGCAAAGAACAAGATATTAGGGAAGAGATTCTTGGCTTTACTTCACAGTCCCTCTCTGAATTCAACTGTGATGATGTTTTAAGAACAAGCAGGAATAAGGGAGGACGAAACATCAGAAGCCAAAAGAAAAGATCTCACGGTTGTCCAAGGAAGAGCAAGGGAAATAAGAAGGTCAGATGATCTTATGTTTCCCTTCTTCTCCACACCCAAGTTCCCCCAGGTTGTCACCCATCTTTCCTTCCATGTCTTTATTGCTATAAAATAATTCTTCAACCCACAGCCATTTTTATAAAGATAGTCTCTTATATTTCCCTAGAATTAATGTCATATATTTTTGTCTTCATAGGTCTGGAAAGTGGTGACAAGAATAAAATCGGTACTTGAAGACAGTTTTGAAAAGGAGAAGGAAGAAAAAAAACATATCATAATGGTGTTTTATTGCCACTCAAATGAAGAAAGGAAAAGTCAAAAGAAGGAGAATGCAGAGGGTTATGAAGAATTTCTTATTCCAAATGATGCCATTGTCTCATCTGGGTCGGGCCCAGTGGCAGAATGTTCTGCATCCTCTCCCCAAAATTGAGAGCAGTAGTTATTTTGTTTTTTGTAATGAGATCAAATAGTATACCATCATATGAGAATGTTTGGGCATTTTTGAATCAAATGTAATAAAAATATTAAGTGAAAATTAGTTTCGTCTCACTGTGTGCTGTATTTGGTTTCTGGAGAGGGAGGGAAAAAGTCAAGGGGAAAGAACTCGTGGAAGGAAAGTTATGGGTTGCCTTAGGGTTATGGGGTGTAACTTCTGGTTAGCAGTTAGATTGGGACAGGAGGGAGGCTGTACACTGAAGATGAATTCCGTCAACATTTTCTTGCACTGGGGAGGAATCAATGGGTTTGATGTTTCAATGTCTTTGGGCAACAAAGGTAGATAGAGAGAGGTATGATATTTGTAGAGAAGAGAGATGTAATAATTAGGCTGATATTTTATTTGGTCATCATCTTGATCTGTTTCCTGTTGAAACACCACAACAACAGAGATGTTTATATGGAAGGGGAGGAATTTTTAGGCTGAAAAATCAGGGTGTCAGATTTGATGGACACCTTCTTGCTGGTGTGGACATTGCAAAGTCCAGTGGAAATCAGCACATTTAATAGTGAGAGAAACACATAGGAAGGGCAGTAACATATCTGCTGTTATATCAGATATATAATTATAATCTATGATTAGTTTATTCAGAAAGAAATCACCAATAAAAATTTCTACTTAAACTTACCCCTTAATAGCTCAATGTAGTGAATTTTTTCAGCATGTCTTTTGGTAGAGATTTTCTGTGTGTTCCAGGTGTGCTAACAGCTCTTAAGCTTCATCTTTGTCTCTTCCTTTTCACCTCACATCTTACTATAGGGAAGTTGCAGGGCTCTGGTGGAGGCATTTTGTTTTGAGTAGGAGTGATTTGTTTTTACATTGGTGTTTAGGCATCTGAGTTTGGTATAATTGTGATTGCAGGTGTTGCATTCTGGTTTTGTCTTGTTAACAGTTTTTTTCCATTCCATGGATTTTGTTGCCCTCTCTGAATCCCATAACAATGTGTGGTAGCTGTGGGCTGACTGCTAGGGAATGCTTCTGTGTCTCTGCTGAGTCTCACCACTGACAATCTGAAGTTTCCTCTTTCTCAGAAGATTTTATCTTATGTCAAGTTACCAAAATTTAATTATGACACTAACATACAAGGAACTACTCTATTTTATTCTTTTTTAATATTACATTGAACAGTATACAACAAAATTTTTAGAAAAATATTTCTACAAAATGTATTAATCACAGTCTAGTATTTTAGTTAGGTTGGTAGAATTTCTGCCTGATATGCATAAAGACCCAGGATCAACCACCAGCACTGTGTAAACCTAGCTTGGTGTCACATATTTGCAATGCCAATACTTAGAAGGTTGATGTGGCAAGACTGGAAGTTTACTAACATTCTAAATCGCTTATTTACTTTATGGAAGGCCTTTAATATATGAAACACTGCCCCAATAAGAAGACAAAAAGAAACATTAAAAAGAAAGAATGAATTTGTTTGACTCACACATAATGCATTAGTTAAAATCTATGGTGATACCCAAGTCCCTGAATGCAAGGATGCAATAGTACTAGGATTTCATGACACATCCACATAAATACCATAACATAATAACAATTTCTTAATCCAAAATAGGACACAATTTCCAATAATCTATGTTTTCAAAAAATATTTAAATCCTGAAATAATCTGAAAATTATCCTGAAAGTAAAACCTCTATTTTCAACTTTCTAAACTACATTTACAAGATCACCAGGGAATTAATAAGTTTAAATAAATCCACTTTTGTAAGATTTTATTTTACATTCAAACATTTTAGATTGCAACCCAAACCATAGAAGTAATTTTTCATTTTCTAGTTCTAAGATTCTGAGATTCTACTCACAGCTACTATACCCATGTTTTTAATAATAACTACCATTTATTGAACATTTAGTTCATGCAAGGTAAAAAGCATTATTTCACTAGAGCCTTACATACCCACAACACTAAAATATGAACTACTGACTTCCATTTGAAAACAAATTGTGAAAAAGAGGCCTTTAAAATTTTCAAGTCACAAGGCTAGTGAAAAAATAGATTGGCACCCAGAGTAGAAATTTAACTACACATATTATGCCTTTTATAAAATTTCTATTGCTATTTAATGCCTGCAACATGATGTTCAAACTTTTTTCATTATTAGTATGTATTCATCTGTACAAAATTGTAGTTTTCATATGGTCAATCACCTATGTCAGGTACTTTGATTAATATGTCCTGTCCCCCATTCTCCTTCCACCTGTTCCCTCACTATTGTCAACTATCTGCCTTGTGTTATATCATGTTTATTATAAAATCTAGATCCAAAATATGAGGAAAGCATGTTTTTCTTATTGGAACTTACTTTTCTTAATGAGATTATTTCAAGATAATTCTTCAAATGGAATTATTTTAGTTTTCTTTGTTAGCAGGTAAAACATTCTTGTGTATATTTGCCACATTTTCATTATCCTAATGAGCACCTAGGCTCATTATACTACTTGGCTATGTGAATAGCACTACACCTTACATGTGACTCTATGGTGTTTTGACTCAGATTACTACAGGCATGTACCAGAGAATGGTATAGGTAGAATAAATTTTAATCTCCTGATGCTCCAACGAATCTTCTCTTTTTCATATCTTGCATTTAATGAACATTTTCTCTCCAGTTTCTCCTGAAATCTTATTCTGATAACCATCAGCATATGTCTTTTCAAAGTAGTTTACTTAATGGAAAATGACTTTGTATTGAATCTTTTCTTTTTTACAGATTGTATTTTATGATTACTTATGGTAATATTTCTTTTCATTGCCATGCCCTCAGATTTTCAAACATTTGTAAAAGTACATAACTGGTTTTGCATAATATCATGTGGACACACATTCATTGTTACCTAAAATGAAGTACTACAAAGTAGGAGGTCTTATATAGAATCTCTAAATATTTCTGGGGAAATTGAAGCACTTAATAAGTGTTAATTTAATTAAAACAATGAAAGGGGCTGAAAGGGAAAACACTGATTTCTGGATAATTGCTGATGAAATTTGCCTTCAAGCCAAGAATGTCATGGTATTTTGCTCATTTTAGCCAAGACAGTGCACAGACACAGACACACATACACAGACACACACAGACACACACAGACACACACAGACACACACACACACACACACACAGAGAGAGAGAGAGAGAGAGAGAGAGAGAGAGAGAGAGAGAGCCCACACACCTGCTACACACATTTTAGGGTGAAAAAATATCTTGTCAATGTTTTGCCTAACGCATCAGTATTCCTAACTTTATTACATACTAAATAATTTAAATTTTAGGTCTGCCAAGAGCTTATTTATTCAGCCAACATTCAAATATCTAGAATTTACTAAGCATGTAAAAGAAGATTTGAAAGCCTCACATCTAAGCCTTGACAGTGGTCTGTCTACAAAACCCACATACCAACTCTGAATGGAAATTCAATTTCTAGCACTCTTAATATTCTGTTCCTGATTAAACCGCGCAATCAGTGTGAATGGCCTGACCCACTCTTATAAGGCTTTAGTTTCTGGTGACCCCGGTGCCTTTGCTTCTGCATTCACTTCTTATTGAAAGACAATTGCTCTTGCATTGCCACTCCATTTTCAGAAAAATTGTTTGCAGAAGTGGCTGCTTGTTTAGTTTCAGGAGATACTACACAACACCAACTTTCATTTTCCTTGTTTGTTAATGTGATCTTGTTAGGGCTATGCTTCAAACAATATAATAAAAGTTCAACACAAAAGGCCCATTGGCTTTCATTATTAGAAAATAAAGCACATATGAAAAAAGGGGGGAAAATAGGAAGAAAAAGAAAGCACTTGGGACCTCTCTGAAACTTTGCTAATGAAAATGACAAAAATGATGGGGAAAAAAATCGCACAGGAGAACTCATTCGCCATCTCATTAAACTGAATATTTGCTTTTCATTTGGATGTATGTTTCTAGATACAGAAAAGATATATTATTTCCATGCAATTGGGATAAGTTCATTTTGGTAATGTCACTTCAAGCTGAATAATGTCCTTCTTTAACCTCCTTTTGCTAATAACCATAATGCCTCATAACATTGCTTGAAGGAAATCCTTGCTAACAGGGTGAACTACTGAAAAGTATTCCTAAAATGGCTCGATCAGTTTTGACATTTATCTGTTTCATATTACTGAAAAACTTTTGTAACAATAACTACCAGTAACATTTATTTAAGGCATATATTACGGCTGTATAAGATTTATATAACTTTTGGTAAGTGAAACGGGGAAGATTTAAATAACTATAAATAACACACAAACAATAGACAGCCTAAATGACAGGGTTTGTCTTTCAACTGGAATTTGTACAATGCTGAAATATCTAAAACTAAAATTGGCATCATAATTGCTGTAGCTATTTAGTCACCTTAATTACACTCACCATGCAACTGGCAAAGTATATAATTACTATTATTTGAATGATTGTTTTGCCAAATAGTCTGTTTAAAAGGTTACTTACTTTTTTCCATAATACTTTATCTCAAAGTTCAATTGTCTCTGGGCTCATTGTGAATGTGAAGGATTCAAAACCACAAGCTTAACAGTGGAAGCAAAGCAAACATCACAAACATGAGGGATATTCTTGGCTAAGGTACAGGATATATCCACAGTGTTGATGATACAGGTAAGCTATACATGCAGCTCCATGGACGGCTCTCAACTTATTGCCACTGAAACCCAGTACAAACATAATGTGTAATCTATCCATGTCAAAATTCACTAAACCACAATTGGTTTAGTATCATTTTGCCCCTCTCTATCTTCATGCCCCTCCTTCAAAAGCCAGACTTCAAAAGCCAGACTGTAAGATTATAAAACTAGTCTCAGATAAAGGTATTATAGTGCGCGTGCATGCGTGCGCGTGTGCGTGTGTGTACACACGTGTATGCATGCATGCATGTTCATGTTTAGACCTGAGAAAAATGTAAATTATTGTAGCTCAGATATCATCCAGCTCTTTCATTTGAGGCATAGTCTCTCATTTGACTGACTGGGCTCCTTGACCAGTAACCTCCAGGTGTTTTCCTGTTTCTCTCTCCCCATCTCTGAGAGGACAGCCCTGTGCTACCATGCACAGGTATTTTACATGGTTTCTTGAGATTTGATTCAGATCTTTGTACCACAAGGCAGAAGTTGCCTACTGAGCTACCACTCCCTCAGTCTCAAGCTTGAAGCACCTCACAGTATCAGAGAGAATGACATATCAAGGAATGCAAAATAAAAAAAAAAGCAAATGAATGAAAAACTCAGTGCAGAAAGCATGTTAAAGGCATATGAATATGAAAGTGAAAAGGCATATATCTAAGTGATGTAAGTGAGAGTAATTTGAGCCCAGAAATGAGACTATATTGGAGTATAATAAAATATAATTTAATCCCAAGTTTATATCTAGAGGAAAAAGACAAATCTACACCAATGAAGAAAAAAAATATAAGCTGTTTCCTCTCTCTTTGTGAGTTTGTTACATTAGATAAAGTAAAACTAAAACTCTGGAGATTAGAATTTTCATGTTATTTTTTACTAATTAGTGCATTACATTTAAGAAAAATATATAAATCTTGGTTATAGAAACTGAGGATTGAAATCTGAATGAAACCATCTTGACCTTGGATATCCCCTACTCTTACAGTAAAGGTCTATGGAGAAATATATGTAAAATGTTTGTTCTCATTAGAATGCTCTGGAGCATATGTGCAAGGACAAAAGAGAGAAGAGATACAACTAATAATTGAAAACTTTTACATCAAAAATGACATTTGATCTGTGCCTCAAGGAAGGAATAGTACAGAGAGAACAACTTCATGGTTTCTTTAATCATCAGGAAAAAGGAGATTAGTGGCTTTAAATAAGAAAAGAGGTAAAGAAGTTATAGAATAAAAGTTTTAAAAATCAAATGAATTAAAGAAGATAGACAAGGAGATTTTCTAGGTCCTTTAATGATGATTTTTTTAAATATTTTCACTGGATACTTTATTTACATTTCAACTGTTATCCCCCTTCCCAGTTTCCCCTCTACAACACTCTAACCCATTCCCCCTTCCCCTGGCTCTATGATGATGCTCCCCCACTCACCCATCCATCCACTCCTGCCTCACCACCCTAGCATTCCCCTATACTGGGACAGCAAGCCTCCACAGAACCAAGGGCCTCCCCTCCCATTGACAAGGCCATTCTCTAATACATATGCAGCTGGAGCCATGGGTCTCACACCATGTGCAGACTTTCATTGGTGGTTTAGTACCTAGGAGCTTTTGGGGGAGTCTGGTTAGTTGATATTTTTGTTCATCGTATGGGGTTGCAAACCCCTTCATTTCCTTCAGTCCTTATCCTAACTTCTCCATTGGGGTCCCTGTGCTCAGTCAGATTTTTGGCTGCATGCATGATTCATTTTTTAAAGATAAAATTCATGGCTTTAGGGGGTAATGACCATGAGAGGAGTATGAGAGTTGGGGGCAGGGTAAATTGGCTCTGAATGTCATGATATATGGGGGCAAAGGAATCTACTGCAGTTCCTATGGGGCTTAATTTCCAACTTAGCAAGGCTGAAATCCAATTAATTGAATTTTGTCCAAAGTGTTTCTTTCATCTCATATATATGTTTTTATTTTGTTCCTGAAATCAAGACCATGAGATGAAAGCAATAGATTTGAAAGCAATAATTGGAAATCTACTTAGCTCATCCTGTGACATAGCAGCAAGCTCTGTTCTGAAAGTGGCTCCTAATAATTTGGTGGAGAAAAAGACCTAAATCACTGTTCCTAAATTATCTATCCTTTCTTCATCATAGACTTATTTTCCAGCTTATACCATAAAAAAATGACACAAAGCTTTCTCATCTACCATGTTTCTTCTTTATTTTGATTAGGCATACATTATGATCCAAACAGTTTTTCATGAATAATAGGTCTAGGATATTGTTGTATTGCAGGTTCTCCTGAAATTAAAATCTTCCATCTTGGAATGAAGCTCATTAAGACATAAATGTTAAAAAGAGTGTGAGAAAACAGAGTGTTGTAAGGGGAGGTAAAAGTTTACATCCTTCAGGAAAGTCCATTATGCTCAGTAATGCCCTAAACCTGATCAGACGCCCTAAGACTCTTCCTTCTCATGTATATGTACCCAGTACGGTCTCCTAAGACACCCTTTCTGATAAACTGAAGGGGCTCAGACCATGTGAACTTCCTGGAAAGGACACATCCAACTTGTAGAGCTGGCTGCAAATTGCTCACTGCTCTCAGATTTCCATCTTTCATGGGTTGTGTCACATACTGGGGTAAAATTGGGTGATGCAGCTGTCTTTGAGTCATTTCTGCTCCTATAAGTAACCCCTCACTCATATTCCAGTAAGTTATCACAAAGAAAAACAGTTCCTCCATAACATGGCCTTTCATGGGATCAAAGATATAAAATTCATTGGTTCACCAACCTGGACTTTTGTCAAATCAAGCTTGGGGTTTTAATGTTGGCAATAAGTGCTTTTACCTGCTGAGCCATTTTGCTCAATTATTTGCAAATGCTTTTTTTTCCTTTATTATTATTATTATTATTATTATTAAATGTTTTTTAAAGTCTAGTCATTATCCCCCTTTCAGTCTGCCCTCCAACAGTTCCTCATCCCATTTCTCCTCCCTCATCTCCAACAGGATATCTCCAACCCACCGCACCCCACCAGACCTCCCCACTCCCTGGCACCTTAAGTCTCTTGAGTGTTAGGTGCATCTTTTCTGACTGAGGCAATAACAGTCAGTCCTCCGCTGTATATGTATTAGGGACCTCATATCAGCTGGTGAATGCTTCCTGGTTGGTGGCTCAGCGTCTGAGAAATTTCGGGGGTCCAGGTTAGTTGAGACTCTTTGGTTGTCCTATGGAGTGGCCCTCCTCCTCAGCTTCTTCCAGCCTTTCCCTAATTCAACCACAGAAGTCATAAGCTTTTCTCCATTGGTTGGGTGTAACTATCTGCATATGACTCTTTCAGCTGCTTGTTGGGCCTCTCAGAAGGCAGTCATGATAGGCTCCTGTTTGTAAGTACACCACAGCCTCAGTAATAATGTCAGGTCTTGGGGCCTCTCCTTGAGCTGGAACCCACTTTGGGCCTGTCACTGGACCTTCTTTTCCTCAGGCTCTTCTCCATTTCCATCCCTGCTGTTCTTTCAGACAGGGACAATTCTGGGTCAGAGTTTTTGACTGAAGGATGGCAACCCCATCTCTCCACTTGATTCCCTGTCCTTTTATTAGAAGTGGACTTTTCAAGTTCCCTCTCTCCACTGTAAGGCATTTCAACTAAGGTCCCTCCTTTTGAGTCCAGAGAGTCTGTTACCTCCCAGATCTCTGGTACATTCTAGAGGGTCCCTATACCTACTACCTCCATCATTGCAGCTACAATGAAATCAAAATCTCCATAGAAGCAAGAATTATATTAAAGTTACTATGTCTTTTTCTTTACTGCAATATCTCTGTAAACAGTATGGTTTAAAAAACTTACTGAAATGCAATCATTCTATACAAAATCAGTTTTATGTATATCTAAAATAAGAATTATTTTTCATGGTTTCATATATTATCTATTTGGACTGACAGATATCATGTGGGTAGAGTAAATGATCTCCTCCACTCTTTGCCGAGGTTGAAATTGTATTCAGTTTTTCTGTTATGGTTTTCAGAAGTTAGGCTTATTGTAGACCTTTACAATTTTTAGAGATTATAAACAAATATTATAAGGTACCTATAAACTAATGTGAAGTCCAGTCTATTGAATACATTGTTTTAAATTAATTCTCTGAGAATTTTGTGCAATGTGTTTTGATTATATTCTCCCTTCTGCTCACTCCTCCCAGATCTGTCTCCCTTCCTTACATATACACTTCTTTGTTCAGGTTAGTTTTGACCAATCAAGTGCAACCTGTCATGCCCATATATTCTTGGATGTGTGATCATCCGCTAGAGTTAGGGTCAAACTATGTGCCATAGTCTTAAATCATCTCTTTTTTTTCAACAGCAATTAATTGCCTGTAGTTTCCCAGCTAGGGAAAGACTTCATGCTCACATGCCTTCTCTATAGTTGGATTTAGTTTGGCTTCAGTTTGTGCATGACTCGTGCATGCTGTCATGTCCACTGTGAGTTCGTGTGTACGACTCTTCTGTTGTAAATGGAAAATACTGCTTTAGTCTATCTGCTAAATTGCATCAAAAAGTCATTTTCCAAGTTGCATTATTCTCAATAGTACTTGAGTATGCATTTCTCACATTCTTCCTGAAGTAGTCATTCAATTTTTATGCCAACTATTCACAGCTCTTTTATACAAGGTAGAATTGTATTCTGCAATCCCTTTGAAGTCATGTGTAACCAAACAACAGTTTTTTTTTTTAATGATAAAATATGGCAGACCTTAAAAAACTTCAATGAATCATAGGGAAAGGTAAGAAATTCACCACATTTCATTTTTCCTTTTCCTCAGTGAAACTTCATCATATTTCATGATCAAATAACATTGGATCATGCAAGGATGCAATAAGGTGAAGTCTTCAGTTGACTATCAATATTAGGCATGAAAAGTAGGTATAAGCTGTGAACAGATCATTGACAATATTATCAAGGATTTAGATCTGGCCAATTCTGGGCCACTGATTATTTCTGTGTAGCATTGAAAGAACACAGACAGATGTATTTGATTCTGTGTTATGTAAACAGAGTATCTGGAATAGAAATGATGTCTTACAAAATTGAATATTTTTAGTTGTTTAATTATTTACATAAATGTGTGCTAACCTACTTTAAACTACTGAGATTCTCAGAATGTTTGCTTCTAAGTATAACACACCATGTCCAAATATATAGATATCCAGAGATCATGTTATCTTACTACACAGTTTTCTTCACAATGTAATGGGTATCATAAAGTATTTATTATTCAACCAAGTAAATAGTCTTTCTTCAATGCTGTAAACATAACTCATTAGCCTTGAGGACATTTTATAATATTATTAATAGACTTTATTTAGATCACTTTAAATTCAAAGAAAAAATTAATGAATAGAAAGATCAGATAATCCTTAAGTATTTCTACTAAAAAAAAGTCTTTCTATTATATTACATGTTTCATGATAAAAAAGTAATCCAAAATTTTTGAGAAACTGTAACATACTTCTATTAACAAATGTCAAAGTAAAGCTGTTTCAAAAGTTACTCTAATCAAGATTTTTTGTATGCACACTGGTACTCTCACTCCTTAGTAGATAATTCTATCTACCCAATTTGTTATTCTTCATTAATTTTTAAGACCTCTGCTCTTACTATTAACATTACAGAATAAATTATTGAAAAGCCATAGATATTGTGTAATATAAAAACTGAAAAAGTCACTATGGACCCTGGGGTAGCTATTGAAGCATTATTAATAATGAGATAGAAAGAAAAAAGCAAGCTCTAAAGTCTAACAAAGAGAATCTAAACAGTCCAATTTAAATTTGCAGTAAACACTCTCATGGTTTCACATTGGATACAAAGGAAGAGTAAGTGGTTCTGTTCCTTCTTTGCTGTAGCATGATTTGTATAAGTCTTAGTAGCATTATACTACTTAAAACATCAATTATGCATAAATACCTGAGACAGAGTGGCAGGAGTCCTGACATGGATGTCTGATCTCAAATAACCATGATGTTACTCTTCCTGGCCCCCAAATCTGCAATTTCTTCAGCCATCAATGAAAAAGTTGGAATTTATCACTTGTATCAAAGTTTTGGACTATTAATTTTCTTTATCTGAGAGATGAAGGTGGGTGAGCACTCTCTCATAGGCAAAGGAAAGGGGTAGAACTCATATTTTCTCCTCTCGTAGTTGTCTCCCAATGTATACACATTCATTATATAATCACCTATTACCACAAGTCATTTTTAAGTATGTTCGTGTCCTTTTATACATCCAGAAAACTTTTAGTATCATTTCAAAATCTTGATGATGCCTCATTTGTTCTTCAAGCTGCCAACAACACATATGTCCCTCAACAGATAGAGAAAATGTAGTTCAGATATATAATAGAATACTATTCAGCTATTAAAAATCAAAAAGTCATAAATTTTGCAGGCAAATAGATGGAACTAGAAAATATCATCCCAAGTGAGGTAACCCAGATGCAAAAGGAAATACATGGTATGTACTCACTGATAAGTAGATATTAGTCAAAAAATACACAATGCTCATTATCCAATTCACAGACCTTACAAAGTTAACAAAGTGAGGATGCATTAGCCCTACTTAGAAGGGGGAAGATAATAATCAAAGAAGGCAGAGGGAGGGAGGAACATCGGTGGGAGAAGGGACCAGAGGGGGAAAAGGGGAAAGGGCAGGATCAGGTATGGAGGGATATAGGAAAGAAGCCTACAGGGTCAGGAGAATGAATGGGAATCTGCAGCTGCATGGGGTAGGGGTGGGGAGCGAGAGAGGGGAAACCTCTAGAAAGTCCTAAAGATCTGAGAATCAATGGAGATGGCCTTAACCAAAATGTCTAACAATGGGGAGAGGAATCTGAATAGATCACCTCCAGTAGATAGGCAGGGCCCCCATTGGAGAGATGGGGCCATCAACCCATCTTCAAAATTTTGACCCAGAATTGTTCCATTCTAAAGGAAATGCAGGAAAAAATGGAACATAAACTGAAGGAAAGGCCACCCAGTGACCAGCCCATCTTGGGATCTATCCTACGTGCAGGTACCAAACCCTGACAGTTTTACTCATGCCATGCTCTGTTTGCAGACAGGAGCCTAGCATGGCTGTCCTCGGAGAGTTCTACTAGCAGTTGACTGAGACAGGTGAAGATACTTATACTGAAACATTGGACTGAGCCCGAGACCACAGTGGAAGAGTTAGGGGAAGGATTGAAGGAACTAAAGGTAACCCCATAGGAATTGCAACAGTATCGACTAACTCTGATTTCTGGGAACTCCCAGAGACTAGGCCACCAACCAAGTAGCATACATACATTGGCTAGTCCACGGCCCCTGTCACATTTGTAACAGAGGACTGCCTTGTCTGGCTTCAGTGAGAGAGGATGTGCCTAATGTTGTAGAGACTGATTCCCCAGAGAAGGGTGATGCTAGGGGGGATGAGGTGTGATTAATTGATTGTGAGATGAAGGTGGGTGAGCACTCTCTCATAGGCAAAGAAAAGGGGTAGAAGAACTCTAGGAAGGGGGGCCAGGAAGGGGGACACCACTTGGAATGTAAATAAATAAAATAATTAAATAAAAAAGAAAGGATATATATATATTCTCTAAAGTCTAGTTCCAGTAACTGTTACTGAGTAATACTGCCACCTTCTTTTTTAAAAGATACATTGAATATGATTGCAAATGAATTTACTCATAGATAAATGTTTCTTTTTCTCAACTCTCTGAGGTCCTTGAGAACAGACACTATAATCAACCCTTGTACTATAAACAGTACTTGGAGACTTACCATAGAGAAAATGATACACATGATTTTAGAAATGTAGGTATGTGAAGTAAATGATTTAGCAAAAAAATAGGACACTCATGAAGTTCAGAATCAATATCTTAGGCACAACTCTCATTTCATTTTCAACTTTTAGAAAAGCTACCTGGGGCAGTGGTGGCACACACCTTTAATCCCAGCACTTGGGAGGCAAAGGCAGGTGGATTTCTGAGTTCAAGGCCAGCCTGGTCTACAAAGTGAATTCTAGGACAGCCAGGGCTATACAGAGAAACCCTGTCTTGAAAACAAAAACAAAAACAAACAAACAAGGACATGCTACCTGAATAAGACTACAGCTATCATTGATAGGAATAACTATAACAATATTTAGAACATTATCAAGATGTGGAAATAGGACTTTCAGCACTCATTTATCATGCCCTATGACATCAAATTGAAGCATTATCAACTTACAATTATACCTTGAGAAGAGCATATGAATTTATGAGAGAGATTATATCACTTAAATGCAACAAAACAAATTCATAAAAGATACTTTGAAGAGAATAGTATACTCAGGTTAGTAGCATCACCTCTCCCACAACCTTAGGTAGTAATTACCATTTCAGAATTAGCTGTCACTCTCTGACCAAGACTTTGAGAAGCACTAAGTTATTGGTATAGACACAAATATTTAAAAGGTAATTCAACAAAAGTACCATATTCATTTCTCTAAACAACAGAAGTAGCTTCTGCACTAGAACATATTACATCCTCAGCCACAGAATTTTACGCAGGTTCATAGTAGACGACATTAATTACACCCTGTGAAGGGCATCTCACATTGATTTGAAAGTGGTTGTTTACTTTCTGCCATGTCACTATTTCATCGGTGTACACTTGGCAAATCCATTGTGTAGCACACAGGGTCCAAAGTTGAATAAGATCTTACTGAAACTTCTCTCAAGTTGCCTGCATACCACCTTTCAGCATTGTGAAATCTAGTCAGCATAGAGGCATCATCCAGCTAAGTTTCAGCTTGATTTCTCTGTGTTACACAACTAATTCATGTGTTATCTTTAAATACTGTGCTCTGGACATGATAGGGTTGCTGCAAACATTAACTCATAGTATCTGTGACATAAAATTAAGTGAGTCAATGTCCAAGCACAGATGTGAAAGAGAGTGACAGGGTTCCAGCTCTTAACTGAGAAGCTATTTGTGGCTGATGGTTCCTAGAGGAAAGTATCATATAATCCCACAGATGGTCCCACACACATGCACATTCAGGCAGTACTTGGTGAACTTAGTAGGCTTAGTAAATAGATCATGTGATATTTGTAGGGAAAAGTGATGATAGGGAAAAATTGGAGTGGAAGCAGAATATTTGGTACTTTATTGCTTAAACATAAAAATTAAATTAAAAATAATAAAATTAAAAAATCTATGCATTATAATTATCTGGCTTTTTAATTTTTACATTTTTTTTATTCTCTGTGGTACTGGAATTGAACACAGGATCCTAAAAGTAGTCAACAACTTCTCTACCACCAATATGATTTTTTTTTCTCCCTCTGATGTTGACTTTGATTCTATTGCATTGATTTTTGCTGAGGTTTGTTCTTTTGCGAACTATGTTTATTATTTCCAAAAATATCTTAATTTCAGTGATCTTTTCTACTGTGTTTCTCCTCATTTACTCCTGCATTCAAACCAGTAATGAAACAACATAAGCTTACCATACTTGGATCTATAAGACCACTGGTAGAAAAACAAAAGGGACTATCTCTGTGATTGGAATGGGCAGTGGTATATATCTGGTTGTGACCCTCAAAACACAAACATGAAAGCAAAAATTCATGAACAGAATTGAAGTTTGATAAAACTATTCCTTACAGTAAAAAGAAACACAAGAGGAAAGGCAGTATGACAGGCTAAGGAACCTCTTTTCAAGCTGTTGATCTGAGCTAAGCCCTTCAGCTTTGTGAGGTCTCACATGGATGCTGAAGAAACCTCTTCTCCAAATGCCTTAGAATCTTCCTCATCTAGATGAAGGAAGATTGAGGAAAGAAGCTATTTGGTTTAATTTTTCTCCTTACTAAGAAATAGCATATGGAAATTAAATGAATATAAAGGTGCAGAGAATAAATGTATTGGAGTTTTTTTGGTCATAGGTTTACTCTCTACAACACATTTCCTACTGTAACTTCAGTGTCCCTAGAAATAAAATGTAGTAAAACTGTGATGGATGCTTTCTAAATCCTAATTATATTCACTAACATTTGCATTTTATATAATTTTACAGTGACACAAATTAGTGTTAACATTTTTCTATCATATGAAAGATAATATGCATTATTTTTTTCAACTAACAAGTAGCAAGCATATTTGGCTCTGTCATAGGCTATAAACTTTCTGACCATTTGTTATAGTGAAAACCCTTTGTTTTCTGTTAGGAGGAGCACTAAGTGTGTTATTTATATATGTGACTTAGATGCTTCTTCTAAAAATCCAAAATGATGTTTGATCTTTTATAATCTCAGAATTATAAAAGCTTATGCTTTCTTAATAGTTGACTATTGATCACAGATTCCTTAGGGTCTGTTTTGCATTAATAAGTGGCATTATGTAGACACATAATGGCAATTTATTTTCTTAAAAAGTGGCAATAAAGCTAGAGCCACACAAGAAGCTTTACTTCACACTCTGGATGTTTCTCTGGGAGGTCACAAAATCTTTTCTTTTTGGCATACTTAAAAATAAAATAGAATTACATTTGCTAGGAATGATTGTCAAGTTGCCATGCCTGGACAGCATGAGCCGAACTCAATGATTTCTTAATATGGTAATATGTAACAATGCAGAATTGCCCGGTGGTTACCTTTCAAGAATTTCGCTGGTGAATTCTGGAGGAAAGAACGCTGAGCAAGCAGGAGACCAGAGGTCAGACTGAAGCTCTGTCCCTGTCTGACTCAGGCTGTGACATCTGCAAAATCTGGCTAATGAGGGCAACTGCCTCATGGAGATGCCTTGATCTTCACATGCTTAGAATAGCACCTGTTTCACTACAATTGCAGAGCATTTGACCTAACATTATGTTTTCTCATCTTCAATGAGGGTGGTGACCGTCCAATAACTCTTAGTGAGAAAATGATCTGTAAACTGTGTCTTACATGCCATAAACTGTCACTAACAGGACATAATAAAGATGTTTAAAGAAGTATACATGGTTTTCCTTATTAATTATTTAAAATTTCATATTGTTTTTAGCTCTGATCTTCATCTTATTCATTTTCTTTTTGAGTTCAATTACTATGCAATTACATAGAAATTTGTTTTTCTGCCTTTCAACACTATTTTGAGAAATAGCTGTTTAGAATAGGACCATTCATTTTTATAGTTCCTTGAAACTTTGAACTTTAAACCATTATATTTAAACTAGATTTCTATAGACTTTTTTGCCTAGTAAAATAAAATATATTTTCTTTGTTTTCTTAAAAATGGTCTTCTCAAGAAGGAATCCATTGATCTTTACTAAATGTGGAGATCTTTGGTACTGAAAAACCCATTTTTTTTTTAAGACAGGGTTTCTCTGTATAGCTCTGGCTGTCCTGGAACTTACTCTGTAGACCAGTTTGGCCTCGAACTCAGAGATCTGCCTGCCTCTGCCTCTGCCTCCCAAGTGCTAGGATTAAAGGCATGAGCCACCACTGCCTGGCGAAAAACCCATTTTCTTAGGAAAATTCTTTCTTGCCTACATTGACCTCAGTGGCTAGGCAGCAGTTTCATTGGGAAGCAGGGTGTCATCCTATATCTTCTCAAATGCACACTAAGCACCATTTGCACCTAGTGTTTATTTGGGTGTATTTCATCTTAAGTAATTTTAATAGAAATAATTCATTAATTTAAACTCTATGTTATTGTTCTATACTTGATAATTCTTGAGTTGTGACAACAATGTCATGAAAAGTTATCTAATGATGAAAAGTTAATGAAACAGCAGGTGACAGTTTCTATTCAAACACCACTTGTCCATGCAATGTACACTTCTAAGCACTTTACATCCACACACTTCATTTTTACAACTTTATGAACTAGTTCTTCCTTTGTATTCATTTTATTAAGTGAGAAAACACACTGCTAGTTGACTACTTCCTCAGTTTCTACAATCCATATAACTTATAAGGGAACAGATTGTATATGTTTATTTTGATTTTCAAAAGTATTTTTATGTTTTAGGGATTGAGAAAAGATTCAGACATCAAACATTGTAGGCTCTTTCAAAAGTTTACATGCCAAAGCATCACTCCTGTGGTGCCTATGAAAACCATGCTATAGCTTCTTGGAGTCTTGCTTCACAACTTAAGGACAAAGGAGCATCAGATAAAAGGTCAAAGGGTTGTTTTTGTAAAGGATTCAGTTGCATAAGCACCAAGGATGATCTGTTTGAAACTTCCCAGTCAATAGTGTGACCCAGTGTGTGGAGAGGGACAGGAGCTTCAGTTTTTTCAGGGAAGATAGATAGCATTGTTTCAGTTCAGAAGAAGCCCCGGGAATTCAGCAACACTTGAAGATATTCAGGATTTACTCCTTTGGAAGCACACAGATAATCTGCCCTACTTAGAAAAAAAAACAACATTCTTATTCAGACGCAGGAAGGAAGACAAAGATAGGCTGCAACTCTAATCAGTGGCTTCTTGAATATTTAATTTCAATCAGCACAGTGTGATGGGGTGAGAAAATAACCTGAAAGGACTCATAAAGTCCTCCTTGGGGAATTATATAAGGTACAAAACTTGAAAAAAAAACATGGAGGGAAGTTCCTGCAGCATGCCCTTGAGAATATAAGACAAGTTCTTGATCTTCATGTGTGTGAATTTGTTTACATTCAGATAGTAATAAAATATGGAGGACATTGTCTCTGTTAGTAAAAGGAGACATTTAAAGAAGTTAGTTAAAACATTTATAATTCAGAATTTTCTTTTAAATATTTTAATAATTTCTTCTGTAAATAAATATTCTTTGAGCATTTGTGCATAGCAATATTCATATCCAATCATGAGATCAGAAAGACAAATTGCAGACAAAATGCCTAGCTGCAGACTCTCTGGCAAAGGAACAGTACTAACATCCATCATAAAAAACATGTCATCCTTAAAAATAAACCTTTAAAATATTCATTCATGACCACATTTAATAATTCTTTTTTATCACCTTGTTTGCAAAAACATATTTTGTCTTACGTAGTAATTGTTCAAAACATTTTGTTGAATGCATAGATCTGTATTTAAGTGCTATCAATCTTGTTTTACTTTTAGCTGAATATGCACATATGCATCTCTATATAGGAATGCACATGTGTGGGACAACTTATCCCAGTAAAATTAGTCAGATCCTCTAAAACTGCAGTTAAAATTGATTATGAGACCATCCCCCTGATGCAAGTGCTAGAAACTGAAGTTGGATGCTCTGCAGGAGGAGGAGTAAACACTTTTAACTGCCAAATCATCTTTCCAGTCCTGCTTCCAGTATCAACTTGTTCTCTTATACATTACATCCTGAGGATAGTTTCCCTCTCTTCCTTTTGCCTCCCACCTTCTCCATCCCCTCCCCAATCTCCTCCTTCCCCATCTGCTCCTAATCTGTGTTTTTTCAGAATAGAGCAGGCCTCCCAGCGATATCAACCATACATAGCTTATCAAGTTGCCAAAAGTTTAGGCACTTCCTCTCATATCAAGGCTGAAACTAGCAGCCCAGTAGGAGGACAAGGGTCCAAAACTCAGTCAAAAAAATGTCAGAAACAACCTCCACTCACTCTATTAGGCATCCTACATAGCTTCAAACTATACTATAACATTATACAGAGACCCATGCAAGATCTCTGATTGTCAGTTCAGTCTCAGTAAGACCCTATAAGTCCAGAATTACTGATTTTATGGGTTTTCTTGTGATGTTCTTGACATTTTTGGCTCCTAAAATCCATGCTCTACCACTTTAGCAGCATTCCCTGAACTCCATCTAATGTTTGGCTGTTGGTCTCTTCATATTTCCTTCAGTTGCTAGATGAAGCCTCTTTAATGACAATTGTTAACATTATTCTTTAAATACAGATATATGTGACTTTTCCTTGGCCCTTCATTAAATAAATGCATATTATATATCTCAAATATGAAATAAACTAGAACAAGAAAAAATAGGCATACTATATGAAGAAGCTTTCATACAGTACACTGATTCTTAAAAGTTCAAGGATTTCAGTTAAACCCTCTCTAAAATTCAAATGAAACCTAGGATACATATCATAGACCCTTAAAGGTACACTTCTTAAAATACATTTCTTCTGAAAAGGTAGTCCCTTATGATTTTAGCAGCTAGTTATATTTATCTGCCAGCAGAGTGACTTGGACCTTGATTATGGTAGAAGTAAATAGTAGTGAACTCCAAGAAGTGTTTCTTGCTCTGATATGATGAGATAAAATGAATGCATTCTATAAACTCCATTCTTTGTTTAATTTGAAAATAATAAAATGTTAATATATGTCAATATATTCTATTTATATAAATAAAATCAAATTTACATATAGCAATAACATTGTAAAATATTCACTGTAAAAAATTATAATAGTGATCCAAATCATACATATACACTACTTCTCATGTATTAATATACATGAAACTTAACAATCAATTTAGGCAATAAATGTATAGTAATGGTTTTCTTTTAAAGTGAATTTTCAAATGAAATTTATAAAAGGATTCAAGAGAACAACATATAATAAAATTTAGTGAAAATCCTAAAACTGCCAATCAAAAAATAAGGATTAAACTAATTTCAAAAACATGGAAAATATTTTTGTCTTCTTTTTTTAGTTTATTCATTTTATATACTGATCATACCCCCATCCCTCCTCTCTTACCACTCCCACACTTACAAATCCCTACCCAATTTCCCTTCCCCTTCTCCTTAGAGAAGGAGAAACCCCCCTTAGGTACCACCCCACTCTGGGACATTTAGACACACCAGGACTAGCTAGGCATATCCTCTTCCCCGGAGGCCCAAGCAGGCAGTCCAGGGAGGGAAACAGGATCCACAGTCAGGCAACAGAGCCAAATACAACCTCTGATCCAATTGTTAGGGGAACCATATTAAGTCCAAGCTGCTCATCTACTACATATATGCAGGGGAACTAGGTCCAGCCAGTGTGTGTTCCTTGGCTGATGGTTCAGTCTCTGAGAGCCTTAAGGGTCCAGGTTAGTTGATTCTGTTGGTCTTCTTGTGGTATTCTAAATTATATGTTAATAAACACACACACACACACACACACACACACACTCACACTTGTTTACACATGTCTGAATCTCAGCCCAACATTTTGTGAAATTTTATTTTTCTTTTCTGTGACATTATTATTCTGATAAATGAACATAGCATTAAAAGGACTCTGAATGACTTATTGGTGTATGTATAGATCAGTGCATCACTCATCCATCATCAAAGAAATATCTACTTTGAAGTAGATAACAATGAATATAGAGACCCATATTTGCCAGCATGTAAATAATTATTGTTATTGGAATATTCACACCAAAATGAGATTTCTGTACCACACCTGTTCCCTCAAGGTTCAGAGATAAATGCAGACTAGGGGGTGGAAATATTATGCCAGAGTTAATGGGTTATCTCAATGAAATAGTGGCATAATCTCTGGTATATTGACTACATTCCAGAGCATGTTCCCATGCTAACATAAACCAATGATACCAGACTTGATGGGTTTTTAAAATACTATATATGTAGTTGGAGATGGAGATGAATATGATAAAATATACTATTTGAAATTATTAAATAATTAATAAAATATTATAGAAAATCCCATTTGTTGATCCCCATCAATTTTAATGTAAATCGCTTTTAGCTCATAAGGCACATAAATATGTACCCTTTACCAAAGTATACTATTATCCCTGCCTTATTCCTGTTTTCCCCTGAGCAACCACATCAATTGAACAGGTTTAATGGTGTACAGGAAAATAACATCAATTATCCAGGACTTTAAAGATGTGTAGTAGAAAGAAACAAGGAAAGGAGGAAACCTCCAAATAGACATTATACAGAAAATTTGATATAGTTCTAAATAAGTCTTCTTCACTGAAGTTTCTGAAAACTCATATTCATGATGATAATCTTACTGATGACTGAATAATTCTCTAAAATATTAGCAGTGACTTGACTCCTAGTCACTGTGCCCAGTAACTTCCTTTCATTCAATATGTAAATGTATCACAGAGGCTGATTCTGTATCTAATCTTATACTGTCATTAAATTTCAAGGAAGCTTATTATGAATGATTCTTTTTAAGCAAGGTTTCAATGACAATATATTTTATCATAGGCATAACCAGCTTACATAAAACTGATTAGCATGGAGAAAATAAATAGGAAACTATATTAGTGTAGAATATACATTAAAAATATTCAAACACCAAAGGACAGTTACTGTCAGATTTATTATAGTTGTAACATTTAAGGAACAATATTTATCTCTCAATATATATTTATTGAACACTTAGTACATTCTATGAACTATGGGGGCAATAAAAGCGTTCCACTCAGTAGCTTTTTAAAATATAATGTATGATATGTAATGCTTTGACTTTACAAAAAACATTTGCTGATTACTGGTAGAGGTTTATATGACACCAGATAAATAGGCTTCAATATCTGTAAATAAAACCTACTTTAAATCAATTCAATTTATTATTTTTGACTTCTACTAACTAGAAAAATCAACCTTCTCCCAGATGGAAATTAATATAATATTGCATTCATCCAAATTGATCTTCTGAAAATCTTTTCTCTTTATAGCAGTTTTTAAAGTGTTTCTTTGACTAAATTAATAAAAATGTCAAAAATTTTCATAACACATGTGTTTCTCTACTGACTAAGGTAATTAATTTTCATAACTCACATATGCCATCATATTTAGGATACACACCAACAAAATATACCTAATTTTAAAATGATGCTACAGTGATCAAATTTAGCTATCATAAAATCAAGCTTAACTATCGTAATAACAAATTTATTAAAAGAACACATACTTTTAATTTTATTTTTAATCTGTCCTATTATTTTATTAGAGCAATACATTGCAATTTTGCTACATACCATAATCATCTGTTGGAACATCAAAAATTGCAACTGAACTAGTCCCAATATCAGCATTTTCAGTGTCCATTTACTTAAAAATTCTCTCTCTCTCTCTCTCTCTCTCTCTCTCTCTCTCTCTCTCTCTCTCTCTCTCTCTCTCTCTCTGTGTGTGTGTGTGTGTGTGTGTGTGTGTGTGTGTGTGTGTGTGTGTGTGTGTGTTTTCATGCCACCTGTGTTTGAGGGCCTGCTGAGGCCAGAATGATCTTAAAGATAATCTAGAGTTGAAATTCTATCATAAACAGTCAGGGAGAACTTATATCTTGCAACTCTGCTGTGAAAAACTCAGCACAACACTGTATGTGCCCAGTAGCTTGCCTCTAGTGCTTAAGACAAATAATTGACAACAAGCATGTAGGATTTAATGTTGACTGCATTGTTTCTCATCTTGCTACCCTACATCTAGGCAACTTTTAATGAATCTTAATCCTTATGAACTTATTTTAAATGCCAGCCCTGGATGTGGCAACATTCAAGTCTCAGGAATCAGTACCAATTTCATTCTTTCCCTTGTCAATTTACAATGATATTAATAATATTTCATATACTCAACAAAAAATACAAGGTAGTGATTTAAAAACAATTTAAAAACAATCAGACATTACTTCTGATTTTTATCATTGGTTTTCTTTCTTTTTCATTATTTATTTACATTTCTAATGTTGTCCCCCTTCAAAATGCCCCTTCAACAATCCCCCTCCCCATCTCTTACCCCTCCCCTTTGCCTCTAAGAGGGTGCTCTCCCATCCACCTACTCCCACCTCACTCTTCTAGCATCCCCCTTCTCTGGGGCATCAAGCCTCCACAGTACCAAGTCCATCCCCTCTAACTGAGGCCAGACCAGGCAGTCTTCTGCTACATATGTAGCAGGGGCCATGGACCAGCCCATGTACGCTCCAACCATGTTGGCTGGTTTAGTTCCTGGGAGATCTGAGGGAGTACTGTTAGTTGTTACTCTTGTTCTTCCTTTGGGGTTCCTGGGCTCTGTCCAATGGTTGGCTGTAAGTATCTGCATCTGTCTTAGTCAACTCTTGGCAGAACCTCTCAGAGGACAGCCATGTCAGGCTCCTGCCTGCAAGGACATCTTGGCATTAGCAATAGTGTCATGATTTGGTGTCTGTGCATGGGATGAATCCCAAGTTGGGGCAGTCTATGGATGGCTTTTCCTTCAGTCTCTGCCCCATTTTCTATCCCTGCTGAGTAGTATTACATTGTGTAAATACACCACATTTTCTGTATCCATTCTTCCCTTGAGTAACATCTGGGCTGTTTCCAGCTTCTGGCTATTATAAATAAGGCTACTATGAACATAGTAGAGCACATGTCCTTGTGAATGGTAGAGCAACTTTTAGGTATATGCCCAGGAGTGTGCATAGCTGGGTATTAGGTAAAATTATTTCCCATTTTATGAGGAACTGCCAAACTGATTTCCAGAGTGGTTATACCAGCTTGCAGTCCAAGCATCAACGGAAGGGTGCTCCTCCTTCTACACATCCTCAGCAGCATCTGCTGTCACCTGAGTTTTTGAACTTAGCCATTCTTACTGGTGTGAGGTAGAATCTCAGGGTCATTTTGATTTGCATTTTCCTGATCACTAAGGATGTTGGACATTTCTTTAGGTGCTTCTCGGCCATTCAAGATTCCTCTTTTGAGAATTATTTTAGCTCTGTACCCCATTTTTTAAATTTTTATTTTTATTTATGTTTTTATACTCCAGATTTAACACCCCCTAGCAACCCTCTAAATGTTCCACCACCTATACCTCCTCCCTACCTCCTGTCTCTATGAGGATGTCCCCAACCCCTAGCCCTACCACACCTGAACTCTAAACTCCCTGGTGTCTCCAGTCTCTTGAGGATTAGGTACATCTTCTCTGACTGAACCCAGACCCAGCAGTCCTCTACTATAAATGTGTCAGGGGCCTCATATCAGCTGGTGTATCCTGCCTGGCTGGTGGTCCAGTGTTTTAGAGATCTTTAGGTCCAGTTTAATTGAGACTGCTGGTCCTCCTACAGGGTCACCCTACTCCTCAGCTTCTTTCAGCCTTTCCCTAATTCAACCACAGGAGTCAGCAGCTTCTGTCCATTGGTTGGGTGCAAATATCTACATGTGACTCTTTCAGTTGCTTGTTGGGACTTCAGGAGTGACACCATGCTAGGTCCCTTTTTGTGGGCACTTCACAGCCTCAGTAACAGTGTCAGGCCTTGGGACATCCCCTTGAGCTGGACCCAAATTTGGATCTGTCACTGGACCTTCTTTTCCTCAGGCTTCTCTCCATTTCATCCCTGCAGTTCTTTTGGATCAGAATAATTATGGGCTAACCCCCTCCCTAGTTTGACGCCCTGTCTTCCTGCTAGAGGTGATCTCTATAAATCCCCCCTCTCTATTTTGAGCATTTCATCCCTTTGAGTCCTGGGAGTTTCTTGCTTCCCAGATCTCTGGTGCATTCTAGAGGGTCCCCCACAACCTCCTACCTCCCTAGGATGCCTGTTTCCATTCTTTCTGCTGGCCCTCAGGGCTTCAGTACTTTTCTCTCACCCAATACCAGATCAAGTACTCCTCTCCCTCCCCCTACCCCTGTCTGCTTTCCCTGCCAGCTCCCTCCCTCCATCCCCAATTGTGATTGCTTTCTTCTCCCTTCCAAGTGGAACTGAGGCATCCTTACTTGGACCCTTAATCTTGTTGACCTTTTTGAGTTCCTTCGACTATACCTTGGTTAATTCTGTGATTTTTTTTTTTTTTTTTTTGGCTAATATCCACTGATTAGTCAGTACATACCATGCATGTCCTTTTGAGTCTGAGTTACCTTGCTCAGGATGATATTTTCTAGTTCCATACATTTGACTGCAAAAGTCAGTATGTCCTCATTCTTAATAGCTGAGTAATATTCCATTGTGTAAATATACCACATTTTCTGTGTCTATTTTTCTGTTGTGGGACCTCTGGGTTGTTTCCAGCTTCTAGCTATAACAAATAAGACCGCTAATAAAATAGTGGAACATATGCCCCTGTGGCATGGTAGGGGATCTTTTGGGTATATTCCCAAGAGTGGTATAACTGGGTTTTCATGTAGATCTATTTCCAATATTCTGATGAACCTCTTGATTGATTTCCAGAGTAGTTGTACCAGTTTGCAATCTCACCAGCAATGGAGGAGTGTTCCTCTTTCTCTACATCCTCACCATCAACTGCTGTCACCTGAGGTTAAGAACTTAGCCATTCTGATTCTTTTAAGGTAGAATCTCAAGTTCATTTTTATTGGCATTTCTCTGATCACTAAGGACTTTGAACATATTTTTAGGCATTTCTCAGCCATTTGAGATTCATCAGTTGTGGATTCTCAGTGTAGTTATATGCCCCATTTTTGATTGGGTTGTTTGGTTTCTGTGTGGTTAACTTGTTGCGTTCTTTCTAAATTTTGAATATTAACCCTCTAGTGAATGTAGGGTTAGTGAAGACTTTTTTCCCAATCATTAGGTTGCCAATTTGTCTTATTGACTATGTCCTTTGTCTTACAGAAGCTTTCCAGTTTCATAAGGACCCATTTATCAATTCTTGATCTTAGAGCATGAGCCATTGGAGTTCTCTTTATGAAATGTCTCTGTGAAGAATTTAGTTGGAATTTTGATGGGGATTACATTGAATCTGTACAGTACTTTTGGCAAGATGACCATTTTTACTGTACTTAATCCTGTCAGTAAATGAGCATGGGAGATTTTTCTATTTTCTGAGATCTTCGATTTCTTTCTTCAGAGACTTGAAGTTCTTATCATACAGATCTTTCACTTGCTTAGTTAGAGTCACACCAAGGTATTTTATATTATTTGTTACTATTGTGAAGGGTTTTGCTTCCCTAATTTATTTCTCAGCCTGTTTATTCTTTGTGTAGAGAAAGGCCACTGATTTGTTTGAGTTAAATTTATATCAAGCTACTTCGCTGAAGTTGTTTATCAGGTTTAGGAGTCCTCTGGTAGAATTTTTGGGGTCACTTATGTATATTATCATATCATCTACAAATAGTGCTACTGTTATTTCTTCTTTGCCAATTTGTATCTCATTAATGTCTTTTAGTTGCCTTATTGTTCTAACTAGTACTTTGAGTACTATATTGAATAGGTATGGGGAGAGTGGGTATTCTTGTCTTGTCCCTGATTTTAGTGGTATTGCTTCAAGTATGTCTCCACTTAATTTGATATTTACTGTTGGCTTACAGTAAATTGCTTTTATCGTGTTTAGGTATGGGCCTTGAATCCTGATCTCTCCAATACTTTTAACATGAAACGATGTTGTATTTTGTCAAACGCTTTTTCTGTATCTAAGGAGATGTTCATGTGATTTTTTGAGTTTGTTTACATAGTGGATAACGTTAATGGATTTTTATGTACTGCATCCACTTGACACATCATTTCCAAACTTCTGGGACACAATTAAAGCAGTGCTAAGAGGAAAATTCATAGCACTAAGTGCCCTAGTAAAGAAACTGGAGAGATCTTATACTAACAACTTAACAGCATACCTGAGAGCTCTACAACAAAAAGAAGCAAACTCAACTAAGAGGAGTAGAAGGCCAGAAATAGTCAAACCCAGGGCCAAAATCAACCTAATAGAAACAAAGGGAACAATACAAAGAAGCAATTCACTAGTATTTGAATCATTTTTGTCATACTATCCCTGAGAAGTTTATTTGGAATAGCTTTTTATTTCTGTATTTATAAATCATTTCCTTGACAGTGTATAATTTGTTTCTGGAACCTATCTAGTGTGGATTTATTCCCTGACATTTTAATTTACAACTCTAGAAATTTAAATTAATTTTAAATTTAATATTATCTCTCTTATATTTTATCAGACCTTCTATAGTATATCTAATCCTTTCTCTAGCTTATTGAACAAAACAAATAGAAATAGAAAAACTTCTTTAATGACTATAATAAATATATTGGGCTTTGTTATTTCTCAGTTAGTTTTAGTTGGCTTACCTTTTCCCTTTAGCATGTGTATCATCATGGTTTATAAGCTTTTATTTGGGAATTTTGATTTTACAAACTGTAGTAGATATTTGTGTGTGTATCTGTTTACATTTGACATTTGTTCTAGGATATCTTTAAGATAATTAGAATGCTTTATTTCTCTTAGGTACTGTTTTTTTGTTTGTTTTAATAGACAAATTCTGATCAGTATTTTCCCTTTAGATAATTTTTCTAATTACTTATGTAAAAATTTCAACAAGACACTCTATCACTATCTTCATTCCCTCATAAAAAATATGATACAGTTGATAAATGCAGCGAAATTTCCTAACCAATTGTGTGTTTGGGAAATGTGTTTCAAAGATTGTTTTTTCTACCTCCGTCCTCTCCAGTTTTGGGTATATTTACCACACACAAGAGATAATAAGTAGTCAGCTTTAGATATGTAGGATTGAACTAACTTTGAACTTCCAATTAACCTTGATCTTCTAATCCTACAAACATAGCCTTCTGTGTAGGTGAATTTAAAGAACTCTTTTACCACACCTAGCTTTAACCACTATTTAGTTACCCATCTTTATAAATTCAAATTCTTAAAAAATGTTTACATATGTATTAAGTAGTGTGTTGATTTCCTTTCTGTATATGATCTATTTGACTAAGCATTATGAGAGATGTTCCATTTAAATCTGAATACTCTGCTGTCTCTTTTTTTCCATTTTTTATTAGGTATTTAGCTCATTTACATTTCCAATGCTATACCAACAGTCCCCCATACCCACCCACCCCCACTCCCCTACCCACCCACTACCCCTTTTTGGCCCTGGCGTTCCCCTGTACTGGGGCATATAAAGTTTGTGTGTCCAATGGGCCTCTCTTTCCAGTGATGGCCGACTAGGCCATCTTTTGATACATATGCAGCTAGAGTCAAGAGCTCCGGGGTACTGGTTAGTTCCTAATGTTCCACCTATAGGGTTGCAGATCCCTTTAGCTCCTTGGCTACTTTCTCTAGCTCCTCCATTGGGAGCCCTGTGATCCATCCATTAGCTGACTGTGAGCATCCACTTCTGTGTTTGCTAGGCCCCGGCATAGTCTCACAAGAGACAGCTACATCTGGGTCTCTTATTGACTATAACAAGTTGGGATGGAGCTGAAAAACACTTTTAAAAATTCTCAACATTCTTAGCCATCAGGGAACAGCAAATTAAAACTTCTTTGAGGTATTTATATCATCATAGTCAGAATCAATAAGGGAAACAAAACAAAATAACAACAAATAACCCAAATAGTTACTCACTGCTCGTGGGAGGGAAAACTCACTCACCCATTATGGAAATCAGCGTGGAGGTACCTCCAAGAGACAGAAATAGATCTATTACATGATCCAGATACATTAGCTTTCAGTGTGTACCTAAAGAACTCCACATCATTCTCTAGAGATACCTGTTATCCCTGTTAACTACTACTCTTCTCACAATAGCCAGAAAATGGAAAGTCTAGATGTCCATCAACTGATGAATGTATATTGTAAGCGTTTTATACTTACACAATGTAATATTACTGATATATTAAGAAAAAAGAAGCCAGGTGTGGTGGTACACACCTTTAATCCCTGTACTTGGGAGGCAGAGGCAGGCAAATTTCTCAGTTTGAGGCCAGCCTGGTCTACAGAGTGAGTTCCAGGACAGCCTAGGCTATACAGAGAAACCCTGTCTTGAAAAACAAACAAACAAACAAAAAACCAAAAAAAAAACCCCACAAACAAACAAAAAAAGAAACCTTTAAAAAAAAAGAAATAAAAGAAGAAAAATGAAATTTGTAGGTGAATTAATGGAGCATTCTGGTATCAGCTTTATTTTTCCATGTTCTAAGGTTCATTTTATTTTTATGTCTATTTGTGAATACTCAAGATGAGGATATAGAAAAGTTCTATCATAGCACTGCTCCCAAACTCCCTTCTATTTATTATTGTATTGCTTGCCCAATTTGATGTAACTATTCATGACTGATTTTGTGTTACATTTTCTAGAGCTGCAGTTTCAGATCATGTTTGGCCTCTCCCCGTGTGCTTTGTCTAAGCTCAGGTCCTCTGGAAGAGCAGAAAGTACTCTTGTAATATAAACTACTTTGATTCCCATAAAACCTTTTGTTTTAAGGAAAATAATCTAATACATTCCTATAACAACACTGATCATTTCAGCAGCCTCTAGCTTGGTGACCTAATTATCTTCTAAAACATTCTGTGATTATTTGATAACTCTTTGTTGTTGTTGTTTGAGACAGGGTTTCTCTGTGTAGCCCTGGCTGTCCTGGAACTCACTTTGTAGACCAGGCTGGCCTCGAACTCAGAAATCTGCCTGCCTCTGCCTCCCAAGTGCTGGGATTAAAGGCATGCACCACCACTGCTCAGCTGTTCCCCTACTCTTTTCTTAATGAAAACAGCAGCAGTGGGTCCAGGAGAGAAGGGAGATAAGGAGGAGGCTATGGTTGAAATGTATAAGAAAAACATAAATATAGATAAAATTCCATTTATGATCCCAGTATATTAAGGTTTGGTGTTTTACTCTATGGATGTAGTGAGGAAAATTAACATGTCTTTCATAGCACAATCCATATAACTTTGCAAGAGTAAATAGACAAACTAAGAAGTGTGCTGCCATTCAGTTGACACCTGCACTAACACATAAAAGGTAACCTATTGATACACAATGACTTGAATGTACATTGTGCTGTGTAAGGGAAGTCAGTCATAAATAGTTACATCAAATTGGGAAAACATTACAATAATAAAGAGGAGAAGGGAGTTTGGGAACAGTACTATGATAGAACTTTTCTATAACCTCATCCTGATGGGTGTTATATATTATCATATAGAAGTAACAGAGAACATATAACATAACATGATTTTTTAAAATTTAATGATGAAATAAATACCTAGAAAAATTATTAATAAAATCACAGATGTTATTTATCTCACAAGAAGAAACATAATTATAGATGAAGAATTTCATGTAACAAAAGCAGCATACAATTACCAAGAAGTCACAACAATTTTCAATATAGAGACACCTAAAAGCAGCATTTCAGAATAGTCTAACAAAATTAAGATTAAGAAAGGAAATTTATTCAAAATTATAACCATATTTAAGATTGCTAACATTTTGTCTTGAACAAAATACCACAAAATTAGCAAATATTGAAGAATATGATATTATTAAACATGATATCAAACAAAGTGATCAATTTAGGAATTAATGTAAAAGTTTACTATTATCAAATATATAGAAACTACTACCCTATATATTTATATATATATATGTATATATATATATATATGTATATGTATATATATATATATATGTATATGTATATGTATAATTTTATAACATATATATAATTTTAAGGGTATACCAAGTGTTCATCAAGATAATTTAAAAAATACATAACATTTAGCATTTCATGTTATCAATTATTATATTTTTAAATTTTATTGTGTACTGTAACGGTTATTTTTCTCATTGCTATGACCAAATATGTGGTATGAAACAACTGAAAGAAACAAAGGATTTTGTTGTTTTGTTGTTGTTGTTATTTTTGTTTTTGTTTTTGTTTTGAGTTAAGGAAATGTCGTAGCATGGAAGGCCTGGCAGCATAAGCCTGAGCTGCTTGCATTCATGGTAAAGGGAATTTTTTTTCACAGATCAGAAGGAAAACAAAAGGTAATTCTGGTGCTCAGTTAGATTTTGAATAATATTTTTTGATTCAGATCATGGCTCCAGCCTATAGAACTGTGCCACCCATAATCAGGATGAGTCTTCCCTGCTCTATTAAACCTCTCTAGAAACACCCACAAAGATACATTCAAGAGTGTGTTTCCTAGGTGATTTCCACCACATTCAAGCTGACAATGAAAACAAACCATCCAAAGTCTGTTCCCTCCCGTGAATTGAGATAAATGAAAGAAAATACCAAATTGGTTACCTATGAGGTTCCCAAAGATATAGAAAATGAATGACACATTTTTGCTAAACTGCAGTGCAAAGAAATTACTTATCAAAATAAATATTTCAGCTAAATAAAAATAAAGTAAAGCCATTAGAATGGTTTGCAGCTTAAGTTATCCTTGCAAGAAAATTTATGACAATAAACATATATATGAGGAAAATTAAAGAGTTGCATTAATAATATAGAGCGTTATGTAAAAACTATAGCTGGGCAGTGGTGGCGCACACCTTTAATCCCAGCACTTGGGAGGCAGAGGCAGGCAGATTTCTGAGTTCAAGGCCAGCCTGGTCTACAGAGTGAGTTCCAGGACAGCCAGGGCTATACAGAGAAACCCTGTCTCAAAAAAACAAAACAAAACAACAACAACAAAAACAAAAACAAAAACAAAAACAAAAAAACCCTATAACAAAAATTGAATCCAGGGCAAGAAAAATCATGCAGCTCCTTTGAAAAGAAGTGAGGGTCATAATACTGGCCAGTTTGACTAGCATGCATTGCATACAACTGAAACATAATGCTGCATGTAATTGGTGTGCATTACCTAAAACTCTTTAAAGACTGAGAAATTTAATAATTACAATTATTTTATTAATTCAAACTGTATATTGTATCAAATTTTCTAACACTATTTCACAATCTTGTACCATTAAAATAAAGTATAAAATAAAGTCCAAAAGAACAATGACTACTACTAAATTTTATTTTAAGATCATTGAAACAAATATTTAGCTTGTGAAACTAAAAGAAAATCTGTATTTCATAGATCCAGTGGGAAGTGATAAAGCTAAATGTTAGGAAAACATACGTATAAAGAAAAATTTCCGCCATGAGACATTTGGAAACTTTGAACATATGGATATGTAATATAGTTAAGCCTTTGACATGCCAGAGAATCAGGCACTAAATGTGGATCCAGTACATTGAACATATAAAGGTGCATAGTGAAATGAAAGACACTCTGAAGTTTAAGTCCATGGAAGAAGAAAGGAGCTCTATTGGCCGTGCTTCTAAAGAACCTGTTTTGTTTTTTGTTTGTTTGTTTTTTAATTGGAATAAAACTTCATTGAATATACACTGAACAAAGGGAACTCAATAGTCTGAAAGCTGTGCTTAGAATTCTTAGTTCAATTAGACTTCTCTGCCTTTCTTGAGTTTAAATTGCATTTCTATGGAATGAGGCCTCACCACTAAAATAGTGAAGCCTCGGGGTCCAGCTCTTAGATATAACAAGTGCTACAAAGTCTTGACGTTTTGGTACTACAGTCCAAGTTTGTATCTGATCTAGTGCTTTGTTACCATGAAAAGTTTTAGAGGAGATGGAAAGAGTGTAAGAGCCACAGAGGATGAAAAACACTATAGAATCAAGACACTCTAAACACAAAATAACCAACACACATATGAACTCACAAAGACTGTAGCATCATGCACAGGGCCTACATAGGTCTATCAGATCCCAGTAGTGAGAGAAGTGGACACATGCCTCTATCCTTAACCCAAAAGCTATCTTGAATTGAAAACCACTCAAAATAAGCATCATATATGTACTCCATTTTAAATGGATATTTACTGTTAAGTAAAGGATAATCATAACACAAACCATATAGCCATACAGGCTTGTGGGACGTGGCATCAAGGAGGGCGTGAAGGAGGTGGCATCATAAACCCAGGAAATAGACTCTAAATACTAGCATAGAGTGCAAATCTAATGTACTGTGCAGCAGCTAGCATTTTTTCTACAGCCTTTGGCTAATGGGGAATCCACAGAAGCTCTGGGTTAGCCATTCACTATAGGGAGGTGTTCACCTGCCAGCACCCACGGGGACTTCCATAAAGATGGGCAAAGCAGCCGCGACCCTGTTCTAGGCCCAATCTGAAGCTCACTAGTTTTCTAGGATCCTCTTATATTGTGTCATGTAGTATGCCAGTGGATGTGGACACTCATACTCTGACCCCTATGGCAGTCTAACCAATCTATGGCCATGTAACCAATCATCTGTTGGTTACATATGGATAGCCTACTCAATGGTGCTTACCATTGCACTATTCCTGGATACTTTATTTATTTTAGCAATCAAAGTTATAAAACACCTCCCAACTTATTCTTGACCAGGATCCGGATATTATCATATTCCTGATAGCTCACAACTTTGGCTCTGTCCTAGCAAACAAAGACTCCCAGGTCTTTTTGTCTATGTTCTCAGGGAGGATAGATAACCACTATCCTAAAAGCAAAGTTCTATTCATATTCCTCCTAATGCCTAGCCACCAGAAAAGACAAGTAGAATCTGAGCCTCTTGCTCATGCTGCATCTTGATTTACTGACTCTTCCAAAAGTAAATTTGTCAATGCTCCTGTGTGTCCTGAGAGCACCAATGTTCATTCCTTTCAGAGGTTGGTGAAAGTGGGTAAACTCTCGGCCATATTAATGCTGCTGGTCTGGTCAATAACAGGCTTCCTCTTATCATATTCAGTGACAGCCACTATGCCATTAACATTGTACGGCCTCTCCCTTTGCTGTAATTAATCCATATGGGGGCCCATTCCACTTTACCATGTCTCAGCTACAGGCCTTGCTGGAGGTAAGAGAGGCCTCATTCTATGTTAAAGACATTTGGTCTCACCAGAGCCTCCCTGGAGTTTTCTCCAAAGGCAATAGATTGGTTGATGCTGCAGTCTCCACCCTGTCCCCTGCCCCCCATATCAGATCAGACTTGTGAGCATCATGCTTGATTTCACAATTCTGCCCAAATTTCCCATGCTCTTCCCTGGTCTTCCCAACGCCTCCTGCAAAGATCTGATTCATTCCTGCACTTATTATGATCAGCTTCTACCTCTGGAACCACACCAGACATAGGGTTCAATCCCCATGGTATTCACACAAATTCCCCTGGCAAATGGACTTGATACTTGTCTCCTCCTTTGGTAGGTTCAAATATGTTCATAAAATTGTTGACACTTACTCCAGCCTTGTCATGTCACAATCTAAAGACACTGCTTGACTGGCCATTTCAACTCTCAAGATGGTCATGTTCTATATAGGAGTGTCCTTTGCCTTAAAGACTGACAATGGCCCTGCCTTCTCAGCAACTGCCTTCGAGGCCTTCAGCATTGAATGGTCTATTAATCATAAGACTGACATTCCATACAACCCACAGGGCCAAGTCATAATAGAAAGAACCAACTCCACCCTCAAAAAACAACTAGATAAATCTGGGGATATAAGAGGTACGAAGCCTCAGGAAAGGCAGATTGTGGTCCTCCTTACAATATTTTTTTAAAAGCTTTGATTTGATTCTTGTCTATAAACATTGGAGCAGCATGCTCCTCAGAGAGACCCCCTGTAGGGTTATATTTTTTTAAACCTAATTTAATAAGTGTACTGAAATGCCTCCCTTCTAGCCCACCACCCACCAGATGTAGTGGGAATTGGAGGTTATTATAGCAAAGGAGGATGTGGACCTGTTCAGAACTAGTCCTTTGGGGAGAATCCAGGCTGCTTTGTCAGGATATCAGCAGTTCAGATTTTTTATGATAAAAGGAGAGAATTAAGCACTTATGGTTCCTGACCCCTGGGATGAGTCATAGTGATGGTGAATAGGGGTCACTGGAAAAATGAACAAGACCAACAGCCGTTATCCTAAAAGTACCAGCCATACTTTTAAGTCCTTAGTCCAGGCTAACCAGCCAGAAAAGATAAATCATACGGTTCTTTCTCAGGAAAAAAGCAGATACATAAACAGATTCACATAATGGTCTCCTGGAACCAGTACAGCCAATATGTGGTTGGTCTTTTTGCTAGTCACTACTCACAGTGTCTTCAGTGCTCCATTTGTGCCTCCAACATTCACCTACTGTTGACAGCCTTGCCAGTTAATTCCTCAATAACTCACCACCTAGCTGCAAAAGGTATCCACTCAGAGTTACATGACAGCCCCCTGTTTGATTTGGCTGGAGTATCGCCTATCTATTTAAAAGGAGCTAAAACTCTAAACAGGCCTTGTCTTACTAACATCACTGTGACAAAATTAACGTGTCTACCACATCCTTTCCTCTTGTGGAGTGGTGGCCTTATGACATGAATGCATCTTCTCCCTTCCATTGGGCCCCAGTTCTTGTTCTTCTACAGGTCTTTCTGTTTGAGCCTGAGGAGATGATATGAGAGAGAGAGAGAGAGAGAGAGAGAGAGAGAGAGAGAGAGACAGACATACAGACAGACAGACAGACACAGAGAAGGAGGGAGGGGAATGGAGGGAAGGAGGGAGGGAGGGAGGAGAGAGAGAGAGAGCGAGAGCGAGAGAGAGAGAGAGAGAGAGAGAGAGAGAGAGAGAGAGAAAGAGAGAGAGTCTTTGTTTCCTTGCTAGTGTGGATCGTATTTGCTTTCTCTACGGGGTCCACAGAGGCTTCTGTGCTGGTCCTTTTCAGGCCTATCACCTGGCTGGAGTCTGCAGGAACAAACTTGACCAGACCATGACATCAATAATGGAAAGCCTAGAGTTGTTACAGCACAAAATGAACTCTCTGGCTAGAATGGAGCTGCAGAATAGGAGTGCCTTGAATTTGGTAACTGCTGAACATGGGGGGACTTGCATCATGCTAGGGGAAGAATGTTGCTTTTACATTAATGAGCTAAATATTGTTGACTCCAATATAAGTAACCTGAAAAAGGTGCACAAAATTGTTTATCTGGTACCAACAATCAGAGCCAATGTTCTGGTTCCACAACCATCTCCTGACTTGGTTATTGGCTGTATTGAGCCCTGTCTTTGCTCTGTGCCACATCATGGTATTTACCCCCTGCCTACTTCAGTTTTTAAGGTGATAGGTTTGCACCATAGTTGATATGACAACTGGCAAGATTATGGCACAGTACATGGTCCTAAAGTCAATCAAAGATACCCACAACTACACAGCTCCTCTTTTTTAAAGATAAGAAAGGGGGAGATGTGTGTGCTGCAGCCCTTGGATGGGGCCTGATGGATTGAGAGGGAGACTCCATACCACTCTGATAGTAAGAGTACCCATGTCTGCTGGCATACCATGTGGCACAAGATGAGCCGATTCCAGAAAACTAGTAAGACTTAGATTGGGCTCAGAGCTCAGTGGCCACTTCTCTCATCTGCACGGAAATCACCTCAGGTGCTGGTTTGCTGTCACCTCCTTATAGTGACAATGGGATGGAAGGCTACAGAGCTCACGTCGACTCCCCATTGGTTCAAAGACTGTATAAAAATGCTTACTGCTGCACAATACATTAGTTCTGTTCTCAGAGCTGGTTTCTGGAATCTGTTTTCTTGGTTGGTGAGTTTGTCTCCCTCACCGCACCCTGAATTCCGGTTCCCACAGAGACTTAGTGACAAGGAGGACTACAGGGATATCACATGTATCTCCCTCAGAAAGGGAACTCAAGTAGATTCTAAGTGTGAACTAGGGGAAGGAAGGGATAGGAAGAGGGGGGACCAGGTGGAGTAGGGAAGAACAGAGGGAAAGAGTATTGGGATAGAAGACTGGAATTGGGGTGTAGAAAGCATTTAGAAGGTGATTTGGAAACCTATACAATGGAAACTTCCTGGAACCTGAGGGTAACCCTATCAAGGACTCCTATTAATAGAGGATACAGAGCCAGTACTTCCATCTTCTGCAACTGGGCAAAACTTTGTCTAGTGGTGAGACTGGGACGACTCAGCTACAAAATCTTCCACCCATATCCTGTTCTGACAACAAGAAGTGCTGGGGCAATTGTAATTTAGAGCTTGTGGGAGTGGCCAGCCAATGACTAGTCTAACTTGAGATCCAACCCATAACAGCGATCTCATGTTGGACACTACCTGGATGGCCAGGAACTGGAAGCAGCTTGGCCCAGACACCTGGGGTAGAAACAAATACGACAAACAAAAAGAAAAAAAAAATAATGAAATGATTATCCTAATGATAGTCTTCTATATTCATAGATTGGTTCCCAGCTCAATTGTCATCAAAGATATTTTCTCTGGCAGCTGAGTTGAGCAGATGCAAATATCTGCAGCCCAGCAATAGGTGGATCTCAGGAATACCTGCAGAAAAGCGGGCAAAAAGATGGTAGGACCCTGAGAGTCCAAGGACATCAGGATTATGTGGTCCACAGAATCAACTAAACATGGCTCATAGTGGTCACAGAGACTGAAATGGCAATCACAGAGCCTGCATAAGTGTGTTCTAGGTCCTCTTCATACATGCTGTTGTTGTTTAGCTTAGGGTGTTTGTGGGACTCCTAACAGTGGGGGGCAGAGGTTATCTGACTCTACCTGCTCTTAAGACCCCCCTTTCTCCTACTCCAGCCTTGATATGACCTTTGTGCCTAGATTTATTTCATCTTTTGCCACATTTGGCTTATATCCCTGGTATGCCTGCTCTTTTCTGATGGTAAACATGAGAGCAATGGATCTGGGAGAGAGGGGAGGGATGAGTGGGCTGGGAATGGTGGAAGGAGAGGAGGTTGTGGTCTGAATGCCTTGTATGAGAGAAGAATGAACAGAAAGAAAATTCAGTTTTCTTCAAGATACTGTCATTGGTTACTCTTGAGGGCAGGCCTCATGCCCAGAAGTTAATAACCAACACAAAATGAACTTAATAATATATTTTTAATTTTGGAGGGCATATGAGCTTTGTAGGCATTATTCTTTTTACCCTACAAAGATCTTTTGAATATATATGATAAAACACAAAAGAAAATAAAAATCGCATAGTTCATTCAACTCTTGTACTTTTGGATGAGTACTTTTGCCTTCAAAGTAGTATCCAGATTCTCTATTCCTCTGTATCTTTAATTACAAACTATACTTGTAGGAAGAAAGGAGAAAGCATGGCATCCTGTTGCATACAGGCTTTTCCTCAATACTCTATTGAAGTAACCCAGGATAACCATCAACCATGGTCCCAAGGGCTCTCTGGAGAGTTGAGTACATGTACTTGCCAGATAACACAGCTCTATTATGTATCAGCTACACTGTCCTTCACATCCTTTAGATGTGGTCATCCCTAGGTCCCTCTCCTTTTTTTCAGTCTAATCATGAAAGAGTCTCAATGCTAGAAACAGCCTTCAAAGCTCAGAATTATACAAACTACCACCACACCAATCTTCTGAATTTCCTTGAATTCACTAGAACTGTCAATTTCTTGCATATTTCTATATACTGCTTCAGAAGAAGACCTTTTTATAACCTTTTGGAATCCTTGCTTATTTCTTCCACATCTATTTAATATGTATTTAATTAACCAAAGTATGAATTAATGGATGAATGAGTAAATGAAATGGTGGAAGGTCACATGTACTGACTCAAAATGGAGAAGCTGAGCTCTACCTAGACCTCTGGCCACCTTGCAGAAGAATTCTATCAATTCAGAATTGTTCATTCAGAATTCTCATGGGCAGCAAGGGCATGTGGTAATTTTACAAGCTTTCTCCTCAGACCTAGGTGTGAGGATAGTTTCAAAAGTGTGTTCCATGTAGTTCCCTGCCTTTAACCCCATATTTCTGTTAATATAACAAGGTAATCTTCTAACAATATATTTTCACTCTATGTGGAAGATGTTTGTACCATGTGCCAGTCCCCTGGTGGCAATATAGAACAACAGTGACAACCATATAATGCTTCCTACTAAGTTGTTAAAACCTAAGAATTAAATCAGTCTAAAAAGAAGATACCATATAGATATGTTCCCAGACATGTCTTCCCTAATACTTCATCTCTATGAATTCCCATTTTAATTCTTCATCCTTGAGCTGAATACTTCTATTCGTTGAATGTTATATTTCTTTCTCGTTTTGACTACAAGCTATGAGACCCCATTATAGAGCCCTAGCTATGTACATCAAGGGGGAGAAATTCATACCCTCTGGTAAGCATTAAGACACATTTGGGCGACCACAGACACATCATGAGAGTTGTAGAGGTGGCTCACTCAGAATGGTGCAAAAGAAAGCTCTAGATCTCCTTGACAGGCGCCAGGGGCACTTACTATCCATGGTATCTAGAGTATATCTGGCCCACTCCTTTAACCTGCTAAGACCACAGTGAATCTTGAATCTGGAGTGAAAAATTCAAGGATACACTAATCTTATTCAGGTATCACAACTACAGTCCTTTCAGAGGCTATACCTATTCTACTTCTGGATGTTTATCCAGCCTATACTGAGCTCTGGATTCAGGGCTGAGTTAAACCCATGATTGGGCAGTGGACTGGCTTTGCATTTGATCCTGCTAAAAAACACCAAATTTTTTTTCCTCCTGTGTATCTTTTCAGGGCCTTTCACTAAACAAAAGATTCATGACTGCTTGTCCACATTGACCCCCTACATTTTTTAAGCAAATCCATAGTTCTCCTGCTTGCCAAGGAAAAGCATCTGCTTGTGTATTGCTTTATTGAATCATATCCACACGAATCCTATTATTCTTGATTTCATTGTCTAAATCTAAATTTCTATGGGTAAAGAATAAATTTCTGGTTCTTCAAATAGTAAAATGCCTCTGGGAACTGAGAATTTCAGTATTCAGAGTCCAATACATTGGATGGTTGATGAGTTGCTATTTGCTTCCAGGGTAACATTCTGTGAGGACATCTTTCAGACAGGAGAAATAGTGTTTCATTGCATGGCACAGAGATAGAAGATAAAGAAAGATCACATTTTTCAAACTGTATTCTTTTTGTAAGGGAGTTGTACTGGCTGCTTTTGTGTGTCAACTTGACAAGTTAGCGTCATTGGAGAGAAAATGCCGTCAAATGAGAAAATCCCTCCATGATCTCTGGCTTTCTAAATTTGATGGGGAAGGGAACAGACCATTGTGAGTGGTGCCATCCTTAGGCTGGTGGTCCTGAGCAAGTTGAGAAAACCATGAGGAGCAAGCCAGTAAACATAAGCACTCTATGGCCTCTGCTTCAACGTTCCTGCCTTGCTTGAGTTCTTATCCTGACTTCTTTTAGTGACTTCCCAAATTCTGGAAGTATAAGCCACAAACAACCCTTTCCTCACCAACTTGTGTTTTTGCCATGGTGTTTGGTCACAGCAAAATAAACCCTAAGACAGGTGCTAAACTTATTCATGAGGGTTAAACATTTATGACATAACAAATGTTTAAGGGAACATACCTCTTCATATCATTATATTGAGGATTAAGTGTTACCATATGATATATGCATATTATTAAATCAGAGTCACTTGGGCATCCCAGTAGATTGCAGAAATCACTATACATCCTGGTAGATTGCAACTCTCCCTCCTTTTTTTTGCATTCTCACCCTCACATCCACTTCCCCAATTTTCTCCCCTCCCCTCCCTGGGAGGTCTCTCATAGATACCAACCTACTCAGTCACATCAAATTGCAGCAGAACTAAGTGTTCTCTCTCTCTCTCTCTCTCTCTCTCTCTCTCTCTCTCTCTCTCTCTCTCCAAACAAGGCAGCCCAGCTAGGCAAAACGATTCTAACAAACGGACAGGCAACAGAGTTAGAGACAGTCCTTGTTCCAATAGTTAGGGGACTCACATAAAGGCCAAGCTGCACATCTACTACATTTGTGTAGAGGACCTAGGTATAGCCCATGCATGCTCTTTGGTTGATGGTTCAGTCTCTGTGATTGCATTTGGGCCTAGGTTAGTTGACTCTGTATGTGTTCTTGTGGTGTCTTTGATCCCTCCTTCTCCCTCATTCCTTCCCTCAATTCTTTCTCAAGACTTTCCAAGCTGCCTATGTCTGGCTGTGAGTCTCTGTATCTGCTTCCACCAGCTGTTGGATGAAGCCTCTCAGAAGGCAGGTATGCTAGACTCCAGTCTATAAGCATAGCAGAATATCTTAATATTGTTAGGGATTGTGCTTGCTCCTGGGATGAGTCTAAATTTGGGTAAGTCATTGGTTGGCCATTCCCCCAGTGTCTGCTCCAACTTTATGCATGGTTAGTTACTATAAAGTAACCATCCTAAAATCCACAGACCCAAAGAAGCTGAGTAGCAAGGAGGGCCCAACGAAGGGTGGTTGAATCTTACTTTGAAGAGGAAATAAAGTAGTCATCAGAGGTGAGTAGAGGAATTGGGTGGGAGAGGGGAAGGGGAGGTGAGCAACTGGGGCAGGAATCAGGAGGTTTAGGGGGGATGGAGGAAGAAAGGCTGAGGAAGAGAAAGGAAATCAGGGGGAGGGCATCACTGGAACAAGCCAGAGACCAGGGACTGAGGGAGACTTCTGGGAGTCTTGGCATAAACCTAGCTGAGACTCCTAGAAGCAGGGTGGAGGGATTTGGAACCTGAAGTGGCCACCTCCTATAGCCAGGTGCACCTTCCAGTGAAGTGAGTGGTCATACCAGCCCACTCACAAAACCTTAGACCTAAAATTTGTCCCATCTACAAGCTGTGCAGGGATAAATATGTGGTATAATCATTTCTGCTGACTACAGCAGGAGATAGATCGCTCAGCGGTGTAGGAAACTTTTGGGACAGCACTGAACTACCCTCACCCCCACACAGTAAGTTATGAAATATTCTGGTGACAAGGGCAAGAGAGCCTTACTCCTGTAATGTGAAAACAAATCACACTGTGTTTTATCCTCATTTCTGCTTTGAATACTTTGACACTGTATCCTTTCATCTGGTGAGACACTTTGAAATGGTGAGAAATGAAGCAAGAATCGACAGGCCTGCTTTGGGCTAGGAGGACTGGGAAAACGTGATATACATAAGTTGTTGTCCAGCCCTATTATATACTAACTGTGTGGTCTTTGGATAATTCCAAAGAGCCAGAAGCCTTCACCTGCTCTCTCGGAAAGAGGCAGCACAATGAGAATGCACTGACTGTAGAACACATGTCATATTGCCCAAATATACTAGGTAATTCATTAATGGAGGTTAGTTTGACTATTATTAATTTGACCCCCCTCACATTCTTTCTTCTGAGTTTTGTTATTGTTATATAGAGGCAAACTGATGAGGGAAAGAACAGCACATCAGAAAAATATGCTTTTTTAATGAAAGGATACATTTGTACCCTTCTGTCTAGGAAATTTTCGAGCCCTGTGTGGTAAAAATAATGCATGTGCTGGGAAGTGTCTTACTTTTTCATGTAGCTTCCCCAAATTTGCAATATTTCCCAATGAGAAAAAAATCAACTCATATTTGTTTAAGTAAATGAACCAGTAAGCAAACTTTATTAAGATTTGTTAACATTTTTTTGTTTTCTTGCATGAGCTTGGCAAATAAAGGTACATTTCACTGAATCCTTTTTCCCTCCTCTTCCTCCTCTGCTTCCTCTTTTTCTTATTTCTCATTTCTACTCCTCATTCTCAGGAATGTATTTTCCTATTATGAGCTCTACTTCTTCCTCCTCTACCTCTTCCTCCTCCACCAGTATCTCCTCCACCACCAGCTCTTCCTCTCCCACTTCTCCCTCCTCCTCTTCATATATTTCGATTATTTCTTCCATATCATCTTCCAAGTCATCCACAGGAATCAGTAAAATCAGTGCTTCCGGAGATTCAACTGGGTCGAGAAAATCTCCTTCAATGCTGCGATCGGAAGGAATTCTCTCGTGAAGCATGTTGAAGGCAGTAGGGAGAAATGTGAATGAAGAGATCTTAAAAGCCTAGGGAATAGAGAAATAGGGTAAATGGCCTCAGCTGAAAAGTTTACATCAGATGACTGTGACAAAAGGCACCTTACAGAACTTTTCTGTGGGTAAATAAGAGATAATGCAGTGTTCAGTGTCAGCTTTAAATGGGCCATCTGTAGCCCCACCGCTCCTCTGAAAGCTTGGGGTTTATCTTGGACTATGGGATGGAAAGATTCTAAGAGCCAGAGATAGAGAATGCCAGCAGTGAAAGAGTATTTACCAGACATAACAGAGCAGTTTACACATGAACTCAGAGTGCCTGGGCCTGCATATAAAAGAGCTGCACAAGAATCAAGCAGCTCAAATCCCACTATCTTATGTACCCCATATGGCTTATGGGGTTCTCTGTCTGAGGAGCTACCAGTGATTGATGGCTGCTCCCAGGGGGGAGGGGGGAGGACCAGTTTTTTCCTCAGGATTGCAGCTCCTGAAAGACTTCCAGGACAAATAGATGACTATTCACCTAGGCATGTACAGAAAGCACTAAATGTGTTAGTTTTTGTTGTTTTGTTTGTTTGTTTGTTTTTAAATAGAACATGAAGTTGAGAGGGAAAAATGTGGTGAATAGGGGATGGGGGAGTAATGAGAAGGGGGAGAATAGGGATATAGGAAAATAGGGCGAATAGAGAAGGTATCTGACCAATTCATATATTAGATAGGAGCACATTTTTCAAAAAATAAAAGGTGAGTATTTCTGAGTTATTGAAATTTGAAAAGGAAGACAGTAAGAATTTGTATCTCTAAAAACACATGTCCAGGCTCTCTCTGGGATACAAGAAGGACTGGTCACATATTATCAGGAGTCTGCCCTGATCTCAGTGGGAGGTAGGTTTACTCCTCATGCTTACATCAGACATGAGACTTTCCCCTCTGCTGGCTTTAGTCTGTCCCCTAGTCTTAAGTCTTCACTTCTTTGTGAGCAAAAGTGTACACCTCACTGTGAACACCCCCCCCCCCCACCCCGAGGTCTTTACTGGCAGCAAGGCAGGTATATAGCAGAAGACACCTTTGTTCCTAGAAGGCGAAATTATGCCCTCAGCAATTACTTAGGTTTTTACTGAAATCTTGTCAGAATATGGGATTTCTCTCTCTACTGCTACATATATTGTCCCCTCTTCAGAGCCAATTCTTCACTTGCCTGAAAAGTACAGGCTGGGCCTTCCAAGGTAGACAGCAGAAGTTGGACCCTGTGTTGCCTACAGTGTGTAATCCCTCAGTCTTTCCTCACGGTATTCACCTTTATTTTTCATAGTCTGAACCATGCCATCAATGTCTAATTAAACATAAATCTCATCTCTCTAACTGATCTCTCTTACTCTTAAATTAAGTGACAATGTACCACATACTGTCTCATTTTACAATGTTCTTCAATGGCCAAGAACAGAAGATACGGAACTCTTTAGTTCCAATAGTTCTGAGGTATTTTAGTACTCACCTAGTTCCTTGTCTTAACCCTTACAGCCTCCTCTCTGCTGAATTGTTACACTTTCAAGAATCATATTTTTTCAAGAAAAATATGAAGGGATTCTATAAGAAGGGGTGTTCTACATAGAACTAGATCTCATCTGTTCTGCTGAAGAACTGGCCTTAAACATCTTTCAACAGAATTATTTTCAGCCTTGGCTTTTTCTCTCATTGTCACTTGAATCTAAGTCCTAACTTCTGGAGGAGATATGAACATTTCACATCTGACCATTGCTGTCCATATGCTCTAAGAGTTGGCATCAGGGACAGAGTACACAGGGACATTCTGTGGGGGCTCACCTTATATGGATTGGAGTTTACTATTAGTATTCTCACAGTGAATTCTCACAGTGACTTGCCCTTACCTTGGCAACTGACTGATCTTAAAACATCTCCCACTGTTGATATCACACATGATGATCAGGGTGTTCTTCTACCTCTCTGACATACTTCCCTTAACAAGGTCAGTTATACTGTTCAGAAACTAAGATCTATGTCAGAGTGTTCATCTTTACTGTAATGATGTCCAATCACACTCTGGGGTCCTCTCACCATCCTGAACCACTCCAGCCCATTTGATGCTGGGAGATCTTATGAGACAGTTCCACCTATCCATCCTAGCCTGTATCTTTGTACAGATAAAAACATGAAGTGTCCACAAATTTTAGAATCCTACCTTTTCAGCAGAAGGAGGGAATTTGCAGTGAATGTCCTCAGTGCACTTTAATGGTCTTTAATTTGACCACAGTGAGGAACATACTGACTTACCATTGCTCATTCTCAGACTGTCAGACTCAGACCAACATCGTCTAGTCATGATTAGCAGAAGGGACTAGATAGGTTTAAAACCTACTCTCTATAGGATTATGTTATACTAGGGGCAGGAATTAAAACATTAATATTTCATTTTAACTTAGTCAGAATGGCTAAGATTAAACAACAACAACAATTGGCAACAATTGTTCTTAGAGACAGTTTGGGGGAAAGGAAGCTTCATTCACCATTGGTTGGATTGCAAACAAGCACAATCATGTTGGAACTCAATATGGAGAATTATCAGAAAGTTTAAAAAAATCTATCATGTGATTTATCTGTGCAGTTTTTGGCATGTGTTCTAAGGATTTGACAGCCATCTACATAGATACTGGCTGAGGTGTGATCTTTGTCACCATTTATTGTATTCAATTAGATTTTTATTATTTCATTCATTTTTATGAGTGCGAATGTTTTGCCTCCAGGTATATATGTTTACTACACATATGCCTTGTGCCTATGGGGTTCAGAAGGGAGGATCGGATCTGCTGAAACTTGTGTGACTAATAGGTGTGAGCTGCGATATTTGCTGGGAATTGAACCTGGGTCCTCAACAAGAGTAACAAGTACTCTTGACCACTGGGCTATTTCTCTAGCCCCATCACTCTATTATTAATAGCTAGGATATGAAAACAATCTATCAGTGTCCAAAGTACCAAGAGGTTATGTATTAAATTATATCTATATGATATATATATATATATATATACATATATCTGACTGACTAACTATATATGTGTGTATACATATATATATATTTACATACATATATATATGTATATATAGACATATACAAATAAATATAGGAAAATGAAAATGTAGACAGACTAAGAAAATTGTATTTGTATATTTAGAACTATATATGAAAAATAATGAAAGAAAAAAGAGTTCAGGGGCCATGTGAGAAAGTGCATTGTGGATATACATGTGGAGCTGGAGGGAATAAAAGGAAAGTGAAATGGATGTAATTTTTTAAAAAAATTAATTTTCACCTCTCTCAGCTTCTGAAATGAGGAAAGAGTAGATTCCCTGGAACCTTCATGGGATGACTCTTCGGGAAGATATATTACCCTTAATGGTTTGAATCTATTACCCTCACAAAGCAAAACAACAAACAAGTAAAAATACTCACTTATTTCAGGCAACAAGATTGAATCCAAGAAACTGCATAGGACTCTCTCAACTTGATTCCTAGAAGTGACTGCTAGAGAAGGTGGGGCTGGTACCCTCTGTATCTGTGGAGAGAAAGGCTATCAATTATCCCAGCATCTGCTCATCCTCTGCCTAGTGTCTGACATTCCACTTCCATTAACATTTCCTAAAGCTGGGAGCTTTCCCCCGACGACCTGAGTTCAGACAAGTACAGAAAGCCTCCTCATGTACAGATTACTACACAATATTGGGCCATGAAAGTCAATGGCCACTTACTAGGGTAGCAGGTTAGGCAGTTCTGACTTGTCCTTCCACTGTTTTTTTTGTTTATTTGTTTGTTTGTTGTTTTTTTGGTTTTTTGTTTTTTTTTTTAAACTGAAGATTCTACTTCCTCAGGATCTTCCTCCACCATCACCCCTCACTGTACTTAACTAGCCTAAACTGCCATTCTTCTCTTTCTGACTGGCCTCCCACAACTCAGCCAAAGCATCATTTCCAGATCCCCACTATGGAGCTGGGCAACCAGTAAATGCTCCACACTCACTGCTCCCCCTGGGCAAACTGTCTGAGCAGCCAGAACTCTAGACCACCTACATTGAGCCTGCACAGGGAGCATTTTAGCAACCAATACCAATGGCAGAAAGAAAAGTTGCTTCCTCAATATTCCATTGCTCCTCTGCGCACCTCCCTAGTTGGTACTGAAAAAAATCAGAAATTCCAGAATTTTTGTGTTTGCTGAATCACTAACTACCCCATTCACAAAAATCCTCACTCTTATCAGGCTGTCTCAGGAACACAAGAAAACTGGTACGAGCCAGAACATTCACAGGCTCCTCACCGGATAAACAGCCTGGGAAGCTCGGACTTTAGCCTCACCCGTTTCAGTGGAGGACTGGAAAAACGTTTTTTTATTCTTTAGGATTCCCCTCTCTCTGCTCCCGCTTCTTTGGTCAGGAAAGAACTAAGCTAAACTTCCACACTTCTCTTTCGGAATGGCCTCCCCCAGAAGGCACAGGAAGCGTCACCATCTTCAGATTACCCGCTGGCCTTGGGCATTCAGAAAGCCCAAGTCACCAGTCACTGCTTCCCGAGGGCAAAGGACCTGCTTAGGCAGGATTCTAGTGTCCCCTCTATCTGGGGATGAATGGAAAGCTTTTCCTCCTGAAGGTCTCCCACCAGACACAAAGACCTCAGCTCTAGCTCCTTACCAGAATCAGTATTGTACTTGCCACAAGGAACTATAGGACCTGCCTATCACCCCATCAAGAAAAGAAAAAAAAAAGAAAAGAAAAGAAAAGAAAAAAATCATCCTTCCTATACTCCTACAGTGCTACAATTGCACAGTGACTTCAGTATAAGCCCAAGGGACACTGGTCAATAACTGGGCCTGCACAGCTAGGAGTCTAGCGCTCCTATACACTTGCAGAGTTGAAAGTAATCTCACATTCCCCAATATTCCCTTGCTTCCCTACCCATCTCCCAGATTCCTACTGAAAATAGCAGAAATTCTTGAACTTTTTTTTTTGCAGACTAACCTAGTGCCCCCACCCCCACCCCCACACACACAGACACACAAATCCTCACCCTTCTCAGTCTTCCTCACAGACAGAGACAGGACAGTCTCTGGTTCCTCACCAGGAAGACTGGACTTTAGTCCCACCCATTTCTGTGGATGACTGGAAAACTCTCCCTCTGTTCTCTCCTCATTGGTCAGGAAAGAATCAGTCTAAACTACAAGACTTTTCTTTCTGACTGTCTGCCCGCTGCAATCACAAAAACCCTTATCATTTTCATATTATCAAATGGCGCTCAGTATCCAGTACAAGCCACCATAGACACTGCTACCTCTGGGAAAACAGCCCGTGCAGCCTGGACTCTTGTGCCTCCTACTTCTGGGGCTCAATGAAAAGCTTATTTTCTGCAAGATCTCCCATGAATCCCCAATCTCTCACCTCCAGCCCCTCCCCAACCTCCCCACCACACACTCAGTAATCTACCCACCAAAATTCACTTTATGATCTGCATATCACCCCAGCACAAAAACCTTCACCACACATACAAGGCTACCAAGGCACAGGGAACACAGTATAAGCCCCAAGAGTCACTGGGCATTCCCTGGGCCTGCACAGCTAGGATTCTGGTGCTCCAGTACAATTGCAGAGCTGAAAGGTTGTTCACTTTTCTCAACATTTCCTGCTCCCCGACCCACCTCACTGGCTCATACGGAAAACAGCTGAAATTCTGGAACTTTCCTTTTTGCCAGCTAAACTATTGCCACACTAAAATAGTCCTCACCCTTATCACTGTGCCTAAATGACAGAGGGAAGGCAGTTGGAGCAAGGACAGTCTCTGGCTCATCAAGGGGAAAAATGCCCGGGGACATTCCACGTTAGTTCCACCTGTTTCTTTGAGGAGTGCAAGATTCCTACTTCCCTAGTGCCTGTCTCTCTGTCCCCTCCTCCTTGGTCAGCACCAAACTAGTCAAATCTTCCAGACTTTTCTTTCTGACTGTCCTCCCGCTGCAATCACAAAAAGCCTTATCATTTTCATATTACTGAATGGCACTCCGCATCCAATACAAGCTACCAGAGACACTGTTTCTTTTGGGTAAAGAGCCTGTGCAGCCTGGAGTCTAGTGCCCCCAAATCTGAACCTTGAGCGCTTGAGCCCCTCCCCACACTCAATATATTATAAGAGAACCCACTTTATGATCTGTCTACAACCCCATAGCAAAAAAAAAAAAAAAAAAAAAAAAAAAAAAAAAAAAAAAAAAAAAAACTCCATCATCCGTATTGGGCTACCAAGGCACAGGGAATCCACCATAAGCCCCAGGAGTAATTGGACACTCAATGGGGACCTGCACAGCTAGGATTCTAGTGCCGCTGTACAATATCAAAATGGAATGTGCCTTCAGGTTCCTGTCCCTTGCTCACTACTTACCTCCTTGATCTGTACTGAGACCAGTAAAATTTTCTGATTTTATTTTATTTTTTACTCATGAATATCCTATTGTCCTCCCTCCAAAAAAAAAAAAAAAAAAAACACAAAAAACAAAAAAAAAAACAAAAAACAAAAATAAACAACCCTCACTTTTCTCAGTATGCCTCAGTGACACAGGGAAACAGGTATCAGTTTGGAGAGTCTCTGGCTCCTCAGAGAGTACATAGCCTGGGATACATGGATTTTAGCTACACACTTTTCCATGGGTACTAAAGGATTCTTCCTATTTCCTCAGCATCCACATGTGTATTCCCTCCCTCTTGGTCAGTGCTAGAATAACATACACTTCCAGATATTTCATTCTGTCAGGCATGACACAGAACATGCAAAAATCTTTACTATTTTCATATTACTAGACTAGCAATGGACATCTAGTACAAACCACCAGAGTCCCTGAGCCCCAGGTTATCAGGCTGGACTATCTCTCACCAGACACGAATACTTCATCTCTAGCTCCTCTCCCCAGTCTGTATTATAGTCTACACAACTGACTAGGTGACCTGTCTACCAGCACATCAAAAAAGGAATTGCCACACTTGTAACATTAAAATGGCACAGGGACCCCCTATATAAGCCTTAAGGTTTACTGGCTAATAACTGGGCCTGAACAGCTAGGACTCTAGCTCTTCAATGCAATTTCAGAATGGAAGGTAACCTCACTTTCCCCAATATTCCCTTGATTCACTAAAACAATCCTAGGTTCCTATAGAAAACAACAGAAATACAAGAACTTCTGTTTTTTAAAAACTAAACTTGTGACACACACACACACACACACACACACACAAACACACACTCCTCACCCTTCTCAGTCTTCCTCAAGAACATGGGAATGCAGGAATGAGACAGGACAGTCTCTGGTTCCTCACATATAAACAGACCAGGAAGTCTGGACTTTAGCCCCACCTGTTTCTGTGGGAGATCAGAAAACTGACCCTCTGACGCCTCCTCATTGGTCAGGAAAAAAAGATCCTCCAATTCCAGACTTTTCTTACTGCCTGGCCTCACACACCACTCAAAGAAAGCTTCAGCATTATAAGATGAAAGAAATGGTTCTGGGCATTCAGTGCAAGCCACCATACACACTGTTCTTTCCAGGGCCTTTGCAGCCAAGAGGCTAGCACCTCGTACCCCTGGGGCTCAAAGGAATGCTCTTTCTCCACAAGATCTGCCAGGAAGCCACTTTCCCTCATATCCAGACCCTCCCAAACACCACACACACTCAGTATCTCAGTCAGAACGCACTTTGTGATCTTCTGAGGACAACAGAACGAAAACCTTCAACATCCTTATAGGGATACCAAGGTACAGGGAACCCAATATCTGCCCCAAGAGGTACCAGTAATTCACTGGCATATACATCTAGAATTCAAATGGCCCTATAAAATGGCACAGTGGAAAGATCCTTTACCTTCCTCAATATTTGCAGCCCTCCTACATACCAGTTGCTACTGACTACAGTAGACAATCCAGAACTTTGTTTTGGCTGTTAGCTATTGCCACACTCAAAAACAAAGAAACAGACAAACAAAAATGTACAACCAAACATCCTCACACTTCTCAGTGTGCCTAAGTGACACAGGGAAGGCAGTTGGATCAAGGATAGTTGAGTGAGGTTCATCACAGGGAAAACACCCTGTGGACATTCCCTTTCAGTTTCACCTATTTCTATGGAGTGTGTTAGACACCCACCTATCTAGAAAGCACCCACCTGCCTGCTCCGTCTTCCTTGGTCAGCTCTGAACTTGCTAAACCTTCCAGACTTTTCTTTCTGACTGGCCTCCTGCTGCAATCACAAAAAGCCTTATTATTTTCATATTACCCAATGGAGCTCAGCATCCAGTACAAGCTACAGCAGAGACAGCTCCTTGTGGGTAAACAGCCTGGGCAGCCTGGAGTCTAGAGCATCCTGCCTCTGAAACTGAAGGAAAAGGTCTTTCTACACAAGATCTTCCACCAGACAACAATACTTCATCTCCAGCTCCTCTCCCCAGTCAGTATTACACACAGCACAATTCACTAGGTGACCTGCCTACCACCACATCCCAAAAGGATTCACCAGACTTACAGTGCTACTGTAGCCCAGCACACAGAGTACACAGGGACCCTAGTATAAGCCTTCAAGGGGAACTGGCCAATAGCTGTTCCTGCTCACTTAGGACTCTAGTGCTCCTATACACGTGTAGACTAGAAAGGAAACTCAAATTTCTCAATATTCTTTTGCTTCCCTGCCCAAATGACAGGTTCCTACTGAAAACAGCACAAATTCTAGAACTTCCTTTCTTTTTCCATATAAACTACTGTCTCACACACACACACACACACACACACACACACACACACACAAATCCTCACTCATCTCAGTCTTCCTCACAGAAAACTGGAAGCCCAAATGAGACAGGACAGTCTATGGTTCTTAACAGAATAAACTGCCTAGAAATCCTGGGCTTTAGTCCACCTCTTTCTATATGGGTCTGACCTCCTCATTTGTCAGGAAAGAACCAGCCTCAACTTCCAGGCTTTCCTTTCTCAAAGGTATCCTGCTGCAAATTACACAGAGCCTCACCAAATTTAGGTTACTCGATGGCGATTGGTATCCAGTAAAGCTACCACAGACACTGCTCACTATGGGTACACAGTCTATTCAGTAAACATCCCTTTAGGGATGGACTCTAGCACCCCTTACCTATGGAGCTATATGGAAAGCTCTTTATTCAAGATCTCCCAAGTGGCCCCATCTTGAACCTCTAGTCACGCCCCATGCCACACTCATCAGCCTTTTACCAGCTAGAACTCATTTTCTCATTTGCATACTGCCCCTGAACAAAAGCCTTCACCATCTTCATAGTGCTACCAACACATGGGACCCCGAGTATAAGCCCAAAGAGTCAGTGGACACACACTGGGCCTGCACGAGTATTGTTTAAGGGCCCCTATCCAAGGACAGAGAGGAAAGTTCACTGGATTCCAAAGTACTTCCTGCCCTCCTACACAACTCACTCCTTCCCACCAAAGATAGCAGAAGTTCTGGAAGGTTGTTTTTGCTGGCTGATATATTGCTACATTCAAATAAAAACAAAGAGAAAAGAAAAAAAAACTAAGATACAAAACAAAACAACTAAAAGAGGTACAATCAAACAAACAAACAAATAAAAACCCCGCCTACTCATCCTTCTCACTGTCCCTGAATGAAACAGAAAAGAGTTGGAGCAACAACAGTCTATGGTTCCTCACAAGTTAAACACCTATGTATCACAGACTTTGGATCCACCTGTTAATCTGAGGAGTGTCCAACTCCTCTCTATTTCACCAGCATCCACCTACCTGTCCCCTCCTCCTTGATCAGCTCCAAATTTGTCAAACCTCCAGATTTTCTTTCTCACTGGCCTCCTGCTGCAATCACACAAAGCCTTATTATTTTCATATTACCGAATGGCGCTCAGCATGCAGTATGAACCCACCAGACACTGCTCCTTCTGGGTAAACAGCCCGTGCAGCCTGGACTCTAGCGCCCCCTATGTGCGGGGCTGAATGAAAAGCTCTGCAGACACAAGAACTCCAACAAGACACCAACACCTCATCTCTGGCGTGTCTCCCCGTCAGAAATATACACAACACCACTTACTAATTAACTGTATACCACCCCACCATCAAAAGATCGCTACCTTTATATTGCTACAATTGTACATGGAACACAGTATAAGTGCCAAGCTATACTGGCCAATAACTAGACCGGCCCAGCTAGGACTCTAGCCCTCCTATGCAATTCCAGAGTGGAAAGTAACCTCAATTTCCACAATACTGCCTTGCTTCACTAACCTCCTTCCCAGGTTTCGATAGAAAACGGCAGAAATTCCAGAACTTCTTTTTTTGCAGACTCAACTAGCACCATACACACAAAAATCCTGCCCTTTCTCAGTCCTTTTAAGGTAAACAGGAAATTAGGTCTGAGCCCTTAGGTCTGAGCCCTAATATTCTCTGGTTCCTCACAGGATAAAGAGCCGGGGAAACCTGAACTTTAGCCCCACCCATTTCTGTGACAGACTCGAAAACTGTATCCACTACTCTGTCTCCTTCCTCATTGGTCAAGAAAATAACAGCCTGAACTCAACTTACTTTTCTTTCTCACTGCCCTCCCTCTGAAAATACAAAAAGCCTCACCTCTTTAATATTTCTTGGTGGCGCGCAGGATATCGAGTACAAACCACCAGAGACGCGGTACCCTCTGGGTAAACAGCCCGCGAAATCTGGACTCTAGCGCCCCCTGTGTCTGGGGCTGAATGAAATGCTCTGCAGACACAAGATCTCCTGCCTGACACCAATACCTCATCTCTGGTGTGTCTCCCCGTCAGAATTATACACAACACCACTTAATAATTAACTGCCTACCACCCCACCATCAAAGATCGCTACCCTTATATTGCTACAATTGTACATGGAACACAGTATAAGTGCCAAGCTATACTGGCCAATAACTAGACCGGCCCAGCTAGGACTCTAGCCCTCCTATGCAATTCCAGAGTGGAAAGACACCTCAATTTCCACAATACTGCCTTGCTTCACTAACCTCCTTCCCAGGTTTCGATAGAAAACGGCAGAAATTCCAGAACTTCTTTTTTGCAGACTCAACTAGCACCATACACACAAAAATCCTGCCCTTTCTCAGTCCTTTTAAGGTAAACAGGAAATTAGGCCTGAGCCCTTAGGTCTGAGCCCTAATATTCTCTGGTTCCTCACAGGATAAAGAGCCTGGGAAACCTGAACTTTAGCCCCACCCATTTCTGTGACAGACTCGAAAACTGTATCCACTACTCTGTCTCCTTCCTCATTGGTCAAGAAAATAACAGCCTGAACTCAACTTACTTTTCTTTCTCACTGCCCTCCCTCTGAAAATACAAAAAGCCTCACCTCTTTAATATTTCTTGGTGGCGCGCAGGATATCGAGTACAAACCACCAGAGACGCGGTACCCTCGGGGTAAACAGCCCGCGAAATCTGGACTCTAGCGCCCCCTGTGTCTGGGGCTGATGAAATGCTCTGCAGACACAATATCTCCTGCCTGACACCAATACCTCATCTCCAGCGCTTCTCCCCAGTCAGTGTTATACACTACACAAATTACTAGGTGACTTGCCTACCACCCCATCATAAAAGATCGCTAACCTGACAGGACTACAGTTGCACAGGGACTCCAGTACACGCCCCACACAGTCCTGGCCAGTAGCTGGGCCTGCACAGCCAGGAATCTACTGCTCCTATGCCATTGCTGCATGGAAAGTATCCTCACTTTCCGCAATATTCCCTTGCTTCCCAAACCCCCTCTGAGGTTCCCATAGAAAACTGCAGATGTTCCAGGACTTCTTTTTATAGACTAACCTAGTGCCATGCACAACAAAATCCTCCCATTCTCGGTCCTCATAAGGGACAGGGGAAATTTGTGATGACCACTAACAATCTCTGGTTCCTCACGGGATAACTAGCCTAGGCAACCTGGACTTTAGCCCCATGTATTTCTGTGACAGCCTGGAAAACTGTATCCACTGCTCTGCCTTGGTCCTCATTGGTCAACAAAGAACCAGACTAAACTTCCCAGACATTTCTTTCTCACTGCCCTCCCGCTGCAAATACAAAAAGCCTCACCTTCTCCAGATTTCCTGATGGAGCAGGACATGCAGTACAATGAGGCTGAGACACTGCTCCCTCTGTTAAATAGATGATGCATCCTGAACACATGCGCCCCCTACCTCTAGGGTGAACACAAAGATCTTCGTCCACAAGCTCTACCATATGACCCCACTGTAACCTAGAGACCACCCCTACACTCACTATTCTACCAGTGAGAACTCACTTTGTGGTTTGCATCATCACACATCACAAATCCTTCCAACTCCTTATAGGGCTACAGAGGCACAGCCACCCCTATATAAAACCAATGTTTGTTTCTTGTTTTTTTTTGTTTTGTTTTGTTTTGTTTTTTTTTAATGTGCGTGAAGATCTGGGATCCTGGCAATCTTATACAATGGCAGAGAGTGGGACATTCTTTTCCTTACTCAATATTTCCTTGCCCACATTCCCACCTCTCTTGTTCAAACAGAAAACGGCAGAAATTGCAGAATTTAATTTGGCTGAATAACTTAATACCACATTCACAATAATCCTCATGCATTTTCAGTCAGCTGTGGTGACACAGGAAAACAGGTATAGGCTTGACAGTCTGTTGTTCCTCAGATTGTAAACAGCCTTGCTAGCTTGGACATTAGCTCCTCCAGTTTCTATTGTGAACCAGAAGATTCGATTTACCAAGGATCCACCTCTTTTGTTGCCTCCTCCTTGGTCAGGATTCAACTCACATGAACTTCCCTTCTTCTCTCGTGTCAGGCATGACACACAACTTGAAAAAAGCCTTACTATTTTCAGATTACCAGAATGGTGCTGGCATCTAGTACAAACTACCACAGTCACTGTACAACCTGGATTATTAGCCTGGAGGTTATGCCTCCAGATGTTAAGACGTCACCTCCAGCTCCTCTCCCCAGTCAGTATTGCACGCTACCAAACTCACTAGTGACCTGCCTATCACACATCACAAAAGGAAATGCTACCCTTACAGGAAACCCAGTATAAGACCCCAAGGGACACTAACCAATAACTAGACCTGCAGAGCTATCTAGTGCTCCTATGCCATTGCAGAGGAGAAAGTAACCTCACATTTCTCAGTATTCCTTGCCTCCCAACCCACCACCCAGATTCCTACAGAAAACAGCTCAAATTCCAGAACTCCCCCTCCCTTTTTTTTCCCAGCATAACCTAGTGTTATAAACACAGAAAAATCTTAACCAGTCTCACTCTTCCTCACAGACATTGGAAAGTGATTATGAGGCAGGACAGTCTCTGGTTCCTCACATATAAAGAGCCCGGGAAGCCTGGAATTTAGGCCCACCTGTTTCTGTGGGAGATTGGAAAACTGACCCTATGACCCCTCCTCATTGGTCAGGAAAGAAAGATCCTCAAATTCCACACATTTCTTACTGCCTGGTCTCACACACCACTCACAGAAAGCTTCAACATTATCAGATGAAAGTAATGGTTCTGGGCATTCAGTGCAAGCCACCATAGACACTGCTCCCTCCAGGGCCTGTGCAGACTAGAGGCTAGCACCTCCTACCCCTGTGGCTCAAAGGAATGCTCTTTGTCCACAAGATCTGCCAGGAAGCCACTTTCCCTCATATCCAGAACTTCCCAAACACCACACACACTCAGTATCTCAGTCAGAACTCACTTTGTGATCTTCTGAGGACACCAGCATGAAAACCTTCAACATCCTTATAGGGATACCAAGGTACAGGGACCCCAATATCTGCCCCAAGAGGTACAAGTAATTGACTGGCATGTACATCTAGGAATCTAAGGGCCCTATAAAATGGCAGAGTGGAAAGTTCCTTTACCTTCCTCAATATTTGCAGCCCTCCTACATACCTCCCCATTGCTACTGACTACAGTAGACAATCCAGAAATTTTTTTTTTGCCTCTAAGCTATTGCCACACTCAAAAACAAACAAACAGACAAACAAAAATGAACAAAAAATATCCTCACCCTTCTCAGTGTGCCTAAATGACAGAGGCAAAGCAGTTGGATCAAGGATAGTTGTTGAGGCTCATCACAGGGAAAACACCCTGTGGACATTCCCTTTCAATTTCACATATTTCTATAGAGTGTGTTAGACTCCCATCTATCTAGAAAGCACCCACCTGCCTGCTCCCTCCTCCTTGGTCAGCTCAGAACTTGCTAAACCATTCAGACTTTTCTTTTTGACTGGCCTCCTGCTGCAATCACAAAAACCTTTATTATTTTCATGTTACCCAATGGAGCTCAGCATCCAGTACAAGCTACAGCAGACACAGCTCCTTCTGGGTAAACAGCCTGGGCAGCCTGGAGTCTAGAGCATCCTGCCTCTGGAACTGAAGGAAAGGTCTTTCTACACAAGATCTTCCACCAGACAACAATACTTCATCTCCAGCTCCTCTCCCCAGTCAGTATTACACACAGCACAATTCACTAGGTGACCTGCCTACCACCACATCACAAAAGGATTCACCAGACTTACAGTGTTACTGTAGCCCAGCACACAGAGTACACAGGGACCCTAGTATAAGCCTTCAAGGGGAACTGGCCAATAGCTGTTCCTGCTCACTTAGGACTCTAGTGCTCCTATACACGTGTAGACTAGAAAGGAAACTCAAATTTCTCAGTATTCTTTCGCTTCCCTGCCCACCTGCCAGGGCCCTACTGAGTACAGCACAAATTCTAGAACTTCCTTTCTTTTGCCATATAAACTACTGTCACACACACACACACACACACACACACACACACACACACACACAAATACTCACTCATCTCAGTCTTCCTCACAGAAACATGGAAGCCCAAATGAGACAGGACAGTCTATGGTTCTTAACAGGATAAACTGCCTAGGAATCCTGGGCATTAGTCCACCTTTTTCTATATGGGTCTGGCCTCCTCATTTGTCAGGAAAGAACCAGCCTCAACTTACAGGATTTCCATTCTCAAAGGTATCCTGCTGCAAATTACACAGAGCCTCAACAAATTTAGTTTCCTCGATGGCGATTGGTATCCAGTAAAGCCACTACAGACACTGATCCCTCTGGGTACACAGACCATTCAGTAAACATCCCCTTAGGGATGGACTCTAGCACCCCTTACCTATGGAGATATATAGGAAGCTCTTTCATTCAAGATCTCCCAAGTGGCCCCATCTTGAACCTCTAGCCATGCCCCATGACACACTCATCAGCCTTTTACCAGCTAGAACTCATTTTCTCCTTTGCATACTGCCCCTGAACAAAAGTCTTCACCATCTTCATAGTGCTACCAACACATGGGACCCAGAATAAGCCCACTGAGTCAGTGGACACACACTGGGCCTGCACGTGTATTGTTCAAGGGCCCTTATCCAAGGACAGAGAGGAAAGTTCACGGGATTCCAAAGTACTTCCTGCCCTCCTACACAACTCACTCCTTCCCACCAAAGATAGCAGAAGTTCTGGAAGGTTGTTTTTGCTGGCTGACATATTGCTACATTCAAATAAAAACGAAGAGACAAGAAAAAAAATCTAAGAAACAGAACAAAACAACTAAAAGACTTACAATCAAACAAACAAACAAACAAACAAACAAATAAAAACCCCGCCTACTCATCTTTCTCACTGTGCCTTAATGAAACAGAAAAGATAGGGGGCAAAAACAGTCTATGTTTCATCACAAGTTAAACACCTGGGTATCACAGTCTTTGGCTCCACCTGTTAATTTGAGGAGTGTCCGACTCCTCTCTATTTCCCCAGCATCCACCTACCTGTCCCCTCCTCCTTGATCAGCACGAAACTTGTCAAACCTCCAGACTTTTCTTTCTCACTGGCCTCGCGCTGCAATCACACAAAGCCTTATTATATTCATATTACCGAATGGTGCTCAGCATCCAGTATGATCCCACCAGACACTGCTCATTCTGGGTAAATGGCCCTTGCAGCCTGGACTCTAGCGCCCCCTATGTCTGAGGCTGAATCAAAAGCTCTGGAGACACGAGAACTCCAGCAGGACACCAATTCCTAATCTCTGGCGTGTCTCCTCGTCAGAATTATACACAACACCACTTACTAATTAACTGCCTACCACCCCACCATCAAAGATCGCTACCCTTATAGTGCTACAATTGTACATGGACCCCAGTATAAGCGCCGAGCTATACTGGCCAATAACTAGACAGGCACAGCTAGGACTCTAGCCCTCCTATGCAATTCCAGAGTGGAAAGTAACCTCAGTTTCTACAATACCGCCTTGCTTCACTCACCCCTTCCCCAGTTTCGATAGAAAACGGCAGAAATTTCAGAACTTCTTTTTTGCAGACTCACCTAGTACCATACACACAAAAATCCTGCCCTTTCTCAGTCCTTTTAAGGTAAACAGGAAATTAGGTCTGAGCCCTTAGGTCTGAGCCCTAATATTCTCTGGTTCCTCACAGGATAAAGAGCCTGGGAAACCTGAACTTTAGCCCCACCCATTTCTGTGACAGACTCAAAAACTGTATCCACCACTCTGGCTCTTTCCTCATTGGTCAAGAAAATAACAGCCTGAACTCAACTTACTTTTCTTTCTCACTGCCCTCCCGCTGCAAATACAAAAATCCTCACCTCTTTTATATTTCTTGGTGGCACACAGGATATCAAGTACAAACCACCAGAGACGCGGTACCCTCTGGGTAAACAGCCCGCGAAATCTGGACTCTAGCGCCCCCTGTGTCTGGGGCTGAATGAAATGCTCTGCAGACACAAGATCTCCTGCCTGACACCAATACCTCATCTCCAGAGCTTCTCCCCAGTCAGTGTTATACACTACACAACTTACTAGGTGACTTGCCTACCACCCCATCATCAAAAGATTGCTACCCTGACAGGGCTACAGTTGCACAGGGACCCCAGTACAAGCCCCAAGCGGTCCTGGCCAGTCGCTGTGCCTGCACAGCCAGGATTCTAGTGCTCCTATGCCATTGCAGCATGGAAAGTATCCTCACTTTCCGCAATATTCCCTTGCTTCCCGAACCCCCTCCGAGGTTCCCATAGAAAACTGCAGATGTTCCAGGGCTTATTTTTGTAGACTAACCTAGTGCCATGCACAACAAAATCCTCCCATTCTCGGTCCTCATAAGGGACACGGGAAGTTTGTGATGACCTCAAACAATCTCTGGTTCCTCACGGGATAACTAGCCTAGGCAACCTGGACTTTAGCCCCATGCATTTCTGTGACAGCCTGGAAAACTGTATCCATTGCTCTGCCTTGGTCCTCATTGGTCAACAAAGAACCAGACTAAACTTCCCAGACTTTTCTTTCTCACTGCCCTCCCGCTGCAAATACAAAAAGCCTCACCTTCTCCAGATTTCCTGATGGAGCAGGACATGCAGTACAATGAGGCTGAGACACTGCTCCCTCTGTTGAATAGATGATGTAGCCTGGACACCTGCGCCCCCTACCGCTAGGGTGAACACAAAGATCTTCGTCCACAAGCTCTACCAGGTGACCCCACTGTAACCTGCAGACCACCCCTACACTCACTATTCTACCAGTGAGTACTCATGTTGCGGTTTGCATCATCACACCATCACAAATCCTTCCAACTCCTTATAGGGCTACAGAGGCACAGACACACCTATATAAAACCAATGTCTGTTTCTTCGTTTTTTTTTAAACTTTGTGTGAAAATCTCGGATCCTGGTAATCTTATACAATGGCAGAGAGTAGGACATTCTTTTCCTTCCTCAATATTTCCTTGCTCACATTCCCACCTCTCTGGTTCAAACTGAAAACGGCAGAAATTGCAGAATTTAATTTGGCTGAATAACTTAATACCACATTCACAATAATCCTCATGCTTTTTCAGTCAGCTGTGGTGACACAGGAAAACAGGTATAGGCTTGGACAGTCTGTTGTTCCTCAGATTGTAAACAGCCTTGCTAGCTTGGACATTAGTTCCTCCAGTTTCTATTGTGAACCAGAAGATTCGATTTACCAAGGATCCACCTATTGTGTTGCCTTCTCCTTGGTCAGGATTTAACTCACTCAAATAAACTTCCCTTCTTCTCTTGTGTCAGGCATGACACACACCTTGGAAAACAGCCTTACTATTTTCAGATTACCAGAATGGTACTGGCATCTAGTACAAACTACCACAGTCAGTGCACAACCTGGATTATTAGCCTGGAGGTTATGCCTCCAGATGTTAAGACGTCACATCCAGCTCCTCTCCCCAGTCAATATTGCACACTACAAAACTCACTAGTGACCTGCCTATCACACATCACAAAAGGAAATGCTACCCTTACAGGAAACCCAGTATAAGACCCCAAGCGACACTGACCAATAACTGGGCCTGCAGAGCTATCTAGTGTTCCTATGCCAATGCAGAGGAGAAAGTAATGTCACATTTCTCAGTATTCCTTTGCCTCCCAACCCACCACCCAGATTCCTACAGAAAACAGCTCAAATTCCAGACTCCCCCCTCCCTTTTTTTTTCCAGCATAACCTAGTGCCATAAACACAGAAAAATCTTAACCAGTCTCCTCTTCCTCACAGACATTGGAAAGTGATTATGAGGCAGGACAGTCTCTGGTTCCTCACATATAAACAGCACGGGAAGCCTGGATTTTAGGCCCACCTGTTTCTGTTGGAAATTGGAAAACTGACCCTCTGACCCCTCCTCATTGGTCAGGAAAGAAAGATCCTCCAATTCCAGACTTCTCTTACTGCCTGGCCTCACACACCACTCACAGAAAGCTTCAACATTATCAGATGAAAGTAATGGTTCTGGGCATTCAGTGCAAGCCACCATAGACACTGCTCTCTCCAGGGCCCGTGCAGCCTAGAGGCTAGCACCTCTTACCCCTGTGGCTCAAAGGAATGCAATTCTCCACAAGATCTGCCAGGAAGCCACTTTCCCTCCTATCCAGAACTTCCCAAACACCACACACACTCAGTATCTCAGTCAGAACTCACTTTGTGATCTTCTGAGGACACCAGCATGAAAACCTTCAACATCCTTATAGGGGTACCAAGGTACAGGGATAGCAATATCTTCCCCAAGATGTACCAGTAATTCACTGGCATGTACATCTAGGATTCAAATGGCCCCTATTCAATGGCAGAGTGGAAAGTTCCTTTACCTTCCTCAATATTTGCAGCCCTCCTACATACCTCCCAGTTGCTACTGACTACAGTAGACAATCCAGAACTTTGTTTTGGCTGTTAGCTATTGCCACACTCAAAAACAAAGAAACAGACAAACAAAAAAGAACAACCAAACATCCTCACCCTTCTCAGTGTGCCTAAATGACACAGGGAAGGCAGTTGGATCAAGGACAGTGTGAGTGAGGCTCATCACAGGGAAAACACCCTGTGGACATTCCCTTTCAGTTTCACCTATTTCTATGGAGTGTGTTAGACTCTCACCTATCTAGAAAGCACCCACCTGTCTGCTCCCTCCTCCTTGGTCAGCTCTGAACTTGCTAAACCTTCCAGACTTTTCTTTCTGACTGGCCTCCTGCTGCAATCACAAAAACCCTTATTATTTTCATGTTACCCAATGGAGCTCAGCATCCAGTACAAGCTACAGCAGAGACAGCTCCTTGTGGGTAAACAGCCTGGGAAGCCTGGAGTCTAGAGCATCCTGCCTCTGGAACTGAAGGAAAAGGTCTTTCTACACAAGATCTTCCAGCAGACAACAATACTTCATCTCCAGCTCCTCTCCCCAGTCAGTATTACACACAGCACAATTCACTAGGTGACCTGCCTACCACCACATCACAAAAGGAATCACCAGACTTAGAGTGCTACTGTAGCCCAGCACACAGAGTACACAGGGACCCTAGTATAAGCCTTCAAGGGGAACTGGCCAATAGCTGTTCCTGCTCACTTAGGACTCTAGTGCTCCTATACACGTGTAGACTAGAAAGGAAACTCAAATTTCTCAATATTCTTTTGCTTCCCTGCCCAAATGACAGGTTCCTACTGAAAACAGCACAAATTCTAGAACTTCCTTTCTTTTTCCATATAAACTACTGTCTCACACACACACACACACACACACACACACACACACACACACACACACATCCTCACTCATCTCAGTCTTCCTCACAGAAAACTGGAAGCCCGAATGAGACAGGACAGTCTATGGTTCTTAACAGGATAAACTGCCTAGAAATCCTGGGCTTTAGTCCACCTCTTTCTATATGGGTCTGACCTCCTCATTTGTCAGGAAAGAACCAGCCTCAACTTACAGGATTTCCATTCTCAAAGGTATCCTGCTGCAAATTACACAGAGCCTCACCAATTTTAGGTTACTCCATGGAGATGGGTATCCAGTAAAGCTACCACAGACACTGCTCCCTGTGGGTACACAGCCCATTCAGTAAACATCCCTTTAGGGATGGACTCTAGCAACACCTACCTATGGAGGTATATGGAAAGCTCTTTATTCAAGATCTCCCAAGTGGCCCCATCTTGAACCTCTAGCCATGCCCCATGACACACTCATCAGCCTTTTACCAGCTAGAACTCATTTTCTCATTTGCACACTGCCCCTGAACAAAAGCCTTCACCATCTTCATAGTGCTACCAACACATGGGACCCCGAGTATAAGTCCACACAGTCAGTGGACACACACTGGGCCTGCACGAGTATTGTTTAAGGGCCCCTATCCAAGGACAGAGAGGAAAGTTCACTGGATTCCAAAGTACTTCCTGCCCTCCTACACAACTCACTCCTTCCCACCAAAGATAGCAGAAGTTCTGGAAGGTTGTTTTTGCTGGCTGATATATTGCTACATTCAAATAAAAACAAAGAGAAAAGAAAAAAAAAACTAAGATACAAAACAAAACAACTAAAAGAGGTACAATCAAACAAACAAACAAATAAAAACCCCGCCTACTCATCCTTCTCACTGTCCCTGAATGAAACAGAAAAGAGTTGGAGCAACAACAGTCTATGGTTCCTCACAAGTTAAACACCTATGTATCACAGACTTTGGATCCACCTGTTAATCTGAGGAGTGTCCAACTCCTCTCTATTTCACCAGCATCCACCTACCTGTCCCCTCCTCCTTGATCAGCTCCAAATTTGTCAAACCTCCAGATTTTCTTTCTCACTGGCCTCCTGCTGCAATCACACAAAGCCTTATTATTTTCATATTACCGAATGGCGCTCAGCATGCAGTATGAACCCACCAGACACCGCTCCTTCTCCTTAAACAGCCCGTGCAGCCTGGACTCTAGCGCCCCCTATGTGCGGGGCTGAATGAAAAGCTCTGCAGACACATGAACTCCAACAAGACACCAACACCTCATCTCTGGCGTGTCTCCCCGTCAGAAATATACACAACACCACTTACTAATTAACTGTATACCACCCCACCATCAAAAGATCGCTACCTTTATATTGCTACAATTGTACATGGAACACAGTATAAGTGCCAAGCTATACTGGCCAATAACTAGACCGGCCCAGCTAGGACTCTAGCCCTCCTATGCAATTCCAGAGTGGAAAGACACCTCAATTTCCACAATACTGCCTTGCTTCACTAACCTCCTTCCCAGGTTTCGATAGAAAACGGCAGAAATTCCAGAACTTCTTTTTTGCAGACTCAACTAGCACCATACACACAAAAATCCTGCCCTTTCTCAGTCCTTTTAAGGTAAACAGGAAATTAGGTCTGAGCCCTTAGGTCTGAGCCCTAATATTCTCTGGTTCCTCACAGGATAAAGAGCCTGGGAAACCTTAACTTTAGCCCCACCCATTTCTGTGACAGACTCGAAAACTGTATCCACTACTCTGTCTCCTTCCTCATTGGTCAAGAAAATAACAGCCTGAACTCAACTTACTTTTCTTTCTCACTGCCCTCCCTCTGAAAATACAAAAAGCCTCACCTCTTTAATATTTCTTGGTGGCGCGCAGGATATCGAGTACAAACCACCAGAGACTCGGTACATTCTGGGTAAACAGCCCGCGAAATCTGGACTCTAGCGCCCCCTGTGTCTGGGGCTGAATGAAATGCTCTGCAGACACAAGATCTCCTGCCTGACACCAATACCTCATCTCCAGCGCTTCTCCCCAGTCAGTGTTATACACTACACAACTTACTAGGTGACTTGCCTACCACCCCATCATAAAAGATCGCTAACCTGACAGGGCTACAGTTGCACAGGGACTCCAGTACACGCCCCACACAGTCCTGGCCAGTCGCTGGGCCTGCACAGCCAGGAATCTACTGCTCCTATGCCATTGCTGCATGGAAAGTATCCTCACTTTCCGCAATATTCCCTTGCTTCCCAAACCCCCTCTGAGGTTCCCATAGAAAACTGCAGATGTTCCAGGACTTCCTTTTATAGACTAACCTAGTGCCATGCACAACAAAATCCTCCCATTCTCGGTCCTCATAAGGGACAGGGGAAATTTGTGATGACCACTAACAATCTCTGGTTCCTCACGGGATAACTAGCCTAGGCAACCTGGACTTTAGCCCCATGCATTTCTGTGACAGCCTGGAAAACTGTATCCACTGCTCTGCCTTGGTCCTCATTGGTCAACAAAGAACCAGACTAAACTTCCCAGACATTTCTTTCTCACTGCCCTCCCGCTGCAAATACAAAAAGCCTCACCTTCTCCAGATTTCCTGATGGAGCAGGACATGCAGTACAATGAGGCTGAGACACTGCTCCCTCTGTTAAATAGATGATGCATCCTGAACACATGCGCCCCCTACCTCTAGGGTGAACACAAAGATCTTCGTCCACAAGCTCTACCATATGACCCCACTGTAACCTAGAGACCACCCCTACACTCACTATTCTACCAGTGAGAACTCACTTTGTGGTTTGCATCATCACACATCACAAATCCTTCCAACTCCTTATAGGGCTACAGAGGCACAGCCACCCCAATATAAAACCAATGTTTGTTTCTTGTTTTTTTTTTTGTTTTGTTTTGTTTTTTTTTTTTTTTAATGTGCGTGAAGATCTGGGATCCTGGCAATCTTATACAATGGCAGAGAGTGGGACATTCTTTTCCTTACTCAATATTTCCTTGCCCACATTCCCACCTCTCTGGTTCAAACCGAAAATGGCAGAAATTACAGAACTTAATTTGACTGAATAATTTTCTACCACATTCACAATAATCCTCATGCATTTTCAGTCAGCTGTGGTGACACAGGAAAACAGGTATAGGCTTGGACAGTCTGTTGTTCCTCAGAATGTAAACAGCCTGGCTAGCTTGAACATTAGCTCCACCAGTTTCTATAGGGAACCGGAAGATTCGATTTACCAAGGATCCACCTCTTGTGTTGCCTCCTCCTTGGTCAGGGTTCAACTCACATGAACTTCCCTTCTTCTCTCGTGTCAGGCATGACACACAACTTGAAAAAAGCCTTACTATTTTCAGATTACCAGAATGGTGCTGGCATCTAGTACAAACTACCACAGTCACTGTACAACCTGGATTATTAGCCTGGAGGTTATGCCTCCAGATGTTAAGACGTCACCTCCAGCTCCTCTCCCCAGTCAGTATTGCACGCTACCAAACTCACTAGTGACCTGCCTATCACACATCACAAAAGGAAATGCTACCCTTACAGGAAACCCAGTATAAGACCCCAAGGGACACTAACCAATAACTAGACCTGCAGAGCTATCTAGTGCTCCTATGCCATTGCAGAGGAGAAAGTAACCTCACATTTCTCAGTATTCCTTGCCTCCCAACCCACCACCCAGATTCCTACAGAAAACAGCTCAAATTCCAGAACTCCCCCTCCCTTTTTTTTCCAGCATAACCTAGTGCCATAAACACAGAAAAATCTTAACCAGTCTCACTCTTCCTCACAGACATTGAAAAGTGATTATGAGGCAGGACAGTCTCTGGTTCCTCACATATAAAGAGCCCGGGAAGCCTGGAATTTAGGCCCACCTGTTTCTGTGGGAGATTGGAAAACTGACCCTATGACCCCTCCTCATTGGTCAGGAAAGAAAGATCCTCAAATTCCACACATTTCTTACTGCCTGGTCTCACACACCACTCACAGAAAGCTTCAACATTATCAGATGAAAGTAATGGTTCTGGGCATTCAGTGCAAGCCACCATAGACACTGCTCCCTCCAGGGCCTGTGCAGACTAGAGGCTAGCACCTCATACCCCTGTGGCTCAAAGGAATGCTCTTTCTCCACAAGATCTGCCAGGAAGCCACTTTCCCTCATATCACGAACTTCCCAAACACCACACACACTCAGTTTCTCAGTCAGAACTCACTTTGTGATCTTCTTAGGACACCAGCATGAAAACCTTCAGCATCCTTATAGGGATACCAAGGTATAGGGACCTCAATATCTGCCCCAAGAGGTACAAGTAATTGACTGGCATGTACAAATAGGAATCTAATGGCCCTATACAATGGCAGAGTGGAAAGTTCCTTTACCTTCCTCAATATTTGCAGCCCTCCTACATACCTCCCAGTTGCTACTGACTATAGTAGACAATCCAGAACTTTGTTTTGGCTGATAAGCTACATCCACACTTAAAAACAAACAAACAGACAAACAAAAACGAACAACCAAAGATCCACACCCTACTCAGTGTGCCTAAATGACAAAGGGAAGGCAGTTGGATCAAGGACAGTGTGAGTGAGGCTCATCACAGGGAAAACACCCTGTGGACATTCCCTTTCAGTTTCACCGATTTCTATGGAGTATTTTAGACTCCCACCTATCTAGAAAGCACCCACCTGCCTGCTCCCTCCTCCTTGGTCAGCTCTGAACTTGCTAAACCTTCCAGACTTTTCTTTCTGACTGGCCTCCTGCTGCAATCACAAAAACCCTTATTATTTTCATATTATCCAATGGTGCTCAGCATCCAGTACAAGCTACAGCAGACACAGCTCCTTCTGGGTAAACAGCCTGGGAAGCCTGGAGTCTAGAGCATCCTGCCTCTGGAACTGAAGGAAAAGGTCTTTCTACACAAGATCTTCCACCAGACAACAATACTTCATCTCCAGCTCCTCTCCCCAGTCACTATTACACACAGCACAATTCACTAGGTGACCTGCCTACCACCACATCCCAAAAGGAATCACCAGACTTAGAGTGCTACTGTAGCCCAGCAAACAGAGTACACAGGGACCCTAGTAAAAGCCTTCAAGGGGAACTGGCCAATAGCTGCTCCTGCTCAATTAGGACTCTACTGCTCCTATTCACATGTAGACTAGAAAGGAAACTCAAATTTCTCAATATTCTTTTGCTTCCCTGCCCAACTGCCAGGTTCCTACTGAAAACATCACAAATTCTAGAACTTCCTTTCTTTTGCCATATAAACTACTGTCACACACACACACAGACACACACACACACACAAACAAACACACACACACTCACACACACAAATACTCACTCATCTCAGTTTTCCTCACATTAAACTGGAAGCCCGAATGAGACAGGACAGTCTATGGTTCTTAACAGAATAAACTGCCTAGGAATCCTGGGCATTAGTCCACCTTTTTCTATATGGGTCTGACCTCCTCATTTGTCAGGAAAGAACCAGCCTCAACTTACAGGATTTCCTTTCTCAAAGGTATCCTGCTGCAAATTACATAGAGCCTCACCAATTTTAGTTTCCTCGATGGAGATTGGTATCCACTAAAGCTACCACAGACACTGCTCACTAAGGGTACACAGCCCATTCAGTAAACATCCCCTTAGGGATGGACTCTAGCACCCCTTACCTATGGAGATATATGGAAAGCTCTTTCATTCAAGATCTCCCAAGTGGCCCCATTTTTGAACCTCTAGCCATGCCCCATGACACACTCATCAGCCTTTTACCAGCTAGAACTCATTTTCTCCTTTGCATACTGTCCCTGAACAAAAGCCTTCACCATCTTCATAAGGCTACCAAAACATGGGACCCTGAGTATAAGCCCACAGAGTCAGTGGACACACACTGGGCCTGCACGTGTATTGTTCAAGGGCCCTTATCCAAGGACAGAGAGGAAAGTTCACGGGATTCCAAAGTACTTCCTGCCCTCCTACACAACTCACTCCTTCCCACCAAAGATAGCAGAAGTTCTGGAAGGTTGTTTTTGCTGGCTGACATATTGCTACATTCAAATAAAAACGAAGAGACAAAAAAAAAATCTAAGAAACAGAACAAAACAACTAAAAGACTTACAATCAATCAAACAAACAAACAAACAAATAAAAACCCCGCCTACTCATCCTTTTCACTGTGCCTTAATGAAACAGAAAAGATTGGGAGCATCAACAGTCTATGGTTCATCACAAGTTAAACACCTGGGTATCACAGACTTTGGCTCCACCTGTTAATTTGAAGAGTGTCCGACTCCTCTCTATTTCCCCAGCATCCACCTACCTGTCCCCTCCTCCTTGATCAGCACGAAACTTGTCAAACCTCCAGACTTTTCTTTCTCACTGGCCTCGCGTTGCAATCACATGAAGCCTTATTATTTTCATATTACCGAATGGCGCTCAGCATCCAGTATGAACCCACCAGACACTGCTCTTTCTGGGTAAACAGCCCGTGCAAGTTGGACTCTAGCGCCCCCTATGTCTGGGGCTGAATGAAAAGCTCTGCAGACACAAGAACTCGAGCAGGACACCAATATCTCATCTCTGGCGTGTCTCCCCGTCAGAAATATACACAACACCACTTCCTAATTAACTGCCTACCACCCCACCATCAAAAGATCACTACCCTTATAGTGCTACAATTGCACATGGAACACAGTATAAGCGCTGAGCTATACTGGCCAATAACTGGACCCGCACACCTAGGACTCTAGCCCTCCTATGCAATTCCAGAGTGGAAAGTAACCTCAATTACCACAATACCGCCTTGCTTCAGTAACCTCCTTCCCCGGTTTCAATAGAAAAGGCAGAAATTCCAGAACTTCTCTTTTGCAGACTCACCTAGTACCATACACAAAAAAATCCTGCCCTTTCTCAGTCCTTTTAAGGTAAACAGGAAATTAGGTCTGAGCCCTTAGGTCTGAGCCCTAATATTCTCTGGTTCCTCACAGGATAAAGAGCCTGGGAAACCTTAACTTTAGCCCCACCCATTTCTGTGACAGACTCAAAAACTGTATCCACCACTCTGGCTCTTTCCTCATTGGTCAAGAAAATAACAGCCTGAACTCAACTTACTTTTCTTTCTCACTGCCCTCCCGCTGCAAATACAAAAATCCTCACCTCTTTTATATTTCTTGGTGGCACACAGGATATCAAGTACAAACCACCAGAGACGCGGTACCCTCTGGGTAAACAGCCCGCGAAATCGGCACTCTAGCGCCCCCTGTGTCTGGGGCTGAATGAAATGCTCTGCAGACACAAGATCTCCTGCCTGACACCAATACCTCATCTCCAGCGCTTCTCCCCAGTCAGTGTTATACACTACACAACTTACTAGGTGACTTGCCTTCCACCCCATCATCAAAAGATTGCTAACCTGACAGGGCTACAGTTGCACAGGGACCCCAGTACAAGCCCCAAGCGGTCCTAGCCAGTAGCTGTGCCTGCACAGCCAGGAATCTAGTGCTCCTATGCCATTGCAGCATGGAAAGTATCTTCACTTTCCGCAATATTCCCTTGCTTCCCGAACCCCCTCCGAGGTTCCCATAGAAAACTGCAGATTTTCCAGGGCTTATTTTTGTAGACTAACCTAGTGCCATGCACAACAAAATCCTCCCATTCTCGGTCCTCATAAGGGACACGGGAAATTTGTGATGACCTCAAACAACATCTGGTTTCTCACATGATAACTAGCCTAGGCAACCTGGACTTTAGCCCCATGCATTTCTGTGGCAGCCTAGAAAACTGTATCCAATGCTCTGCCTTGGTCCTCATTGGTCTACAAAGAACCAGACTAAACTTCCCAGACTTTTCTTTCTCACTGCCTTCCCACTGCAAATACAAAAAGCCTCACCTGGTCCAGATTTCCTGATGGAGCAGGACATGCAGTACAATGAGGCTGAGACACTGCTCCCTCTGTTGAATAAATGATGTATCCTGGACACCTGCGCCTCCTACCACTAGGGTGAACACAAAGATCTTCGTCCACAAGCTCTACCATGTGACCCCACTGTAACCTGCAGACCACCCCTACACTCACTATTCTACCAGTGAGTACTCACGTTGCGGTTTGCATCATCACACCATCACAAATCCTTCCAACTCCTTATAGGGTTACAGAGGCACAGACACACCTATATAAAAACAATGTCTGTTTCTTGGTTTTTTTTTTTTAAACTTTGTGTGAAAATCTGGGATCCTGGCAATCTTATACAATGGCAGAGAGTGGGACATTCTTTTCCTTCCTCAATATTTCCTTGCTCACATTCCCACCTCTCTGGTTCAAACAGAAAACGGCAGAAATTGCAGAATTTAATTTGGCTGAATAACTTAATACCACATTCACAAAAATCCTCATGCATTTTCAGTCAGCTGTGGTGACACAGGAAAACAGGTATAGGCTTGGACAGTCTGTTGTTCCTCAGATTGTAAACAGCCTGGCTAGCTTGGACATTAGCTCCTCCAGTTTCTATTGGGAACCAGAAGATTCGATTTACCAAGGATCCACCTATTGTGTTGCCTCCTCCTTGGTCAGGATTCAACTCACATAAACTTCCCTTCTTCTCTTGTGTCCGGCATGACACACACCTTGGAAAACAGCCTTACTATTTTCAGATTACCAGAATGGTGCTGGCATCTAGTACAAACTACCACAGTCACTGCACAACCTGGATTATTAGCCTGGAGGTTATGCCTCCAGATGTTAAGACGTCACATCCAGTTCCTCTCCCCAGTCAATATTGCACACTACCAAACTCACTAGTGACCTGCCTATCACACATCACAAAAGGAAATGCTACCCTTACAGGAAACCCAGTATAAGACCCCAAGGGACACTGACCAATAACAGGGCCTGCAGAGCTAGCCCTCTAGTGCTCCTATGCAATTGAAAAGGAGAAAGTAATGTCACATTTCTCAGTATTCCTTTGCCTCCCAACCTACCACCCAGATTCCTAAAGAAAACAGCTGAAATTCCAGAACTCCCCCTCCCTTTTTTTTCCAGCATAACCTAGTGCCATAAACACAGAAAAATCTTAACCCATCTCACTCTTCCTCACAGACATTGGAAAGTGATTATGAGGCAGGACAGTCTCTGGTTCCTCACATATAAACAGCCTGGGAAGCCTGGATTTTAGGCCCACCTGTTTCTGTTGGAGATTGGAAAACTGACCCTCTGACCCCTCCTCATTGGTCAGGAAAGAAAGATCCTCCAATTCCAGACTTCTCTTACTGCCTGGCCTCACACACCACTCACAGAAAGCTTCAGCATTATCACATGAAAGTAATGGTTCTGGGCATTCAGTGCAAGCCACCATAGGCACTGCTCCCTCCAGGGCCTGTGCAGACTAGAGGCTAGCACCTCATACCCCTGTGGCTCAAAGGAATGCTCTTTCTCCACAAGATCTGCCAGGAAGCACTTTCCCTCATATCACGAACTTCCCAAACACCACACACACTCAGTATCTCAGTCAGAACTCACTTTGTGATCTTCTGAGGACACCAGCATGAAAACCTTCAACATCCTTATAGGGGTACCAAGGTACAGAAACCCCAATATCTGCCCCAAGAGGTACAAGTAATTGACTGGCATGTACATCTAGGATTCTAACGCCCCTATACAATGGCAGAGTGGAAAGTTTCTTTACCTTCCTCAATATTTGCAGCCCTCCTACAAACCCCCCAGTTGCTATTAACTACAGTAGACAATCCAGAACTTTGTTTTGGCTGCTAAGCTATTGCTACACTCAAAAACAAACAAACAGACAAACAAAAAAGAACAACCAAACATCCTCACCCTTCTCAGTGTGCCTAAATGACACAGGGAAGGCAGTTGGATCAAGGACAGTGTGAGTGAGGCTCATCACAGGGAAAACACCCTGTGGACATTCCCTTTCAGTTTCACCTATTTCTATGGAGTGTGTTAGACTCTCACCTATCTAGAAAGCACCCACCTGTCTGCTCCCTCCTCCTTGGTCAGCTCTGAACTTGTTAAACCTTCCAGACTTTTCTTTCTGACTGGCCTCCTGCTGCAATCACAAAAACCCTTATTATTTTCATGTTACCCAATGGAGCTCAGCATCCAGTACAAGCTACAGCAGAGACAGCTCCTTGTGGGTAAACAGCCTGGGAAGCCTGGAGTCTAGAGCATCCTGCCTCTGGAACTGAAGGAAAAGGTCTTTCTACACAAGATCTTCCACCAGACAACAATACTTCATCTCCAGCTCCTCTCCTCAGTCATTATTACACATAGCACAATTCACTAGGTGACCTGCCTACCACCACATCACAAAAGGAATCACCAGACTTAGAGTGCTACTGTAGCCCAGCACACAGAGTACACAGGGACCCTAGTATAAGCCTTCAAGGGGAACTGGCCAATAGCTGTTCCTGCTCACTTAGGACTCTAGTGCTCCTATACACGTGTAGACTAGAAAGGAAACTCAAATTTCTCAATATTCTTTTGCTTCCCTGCCCACCTGCCAGGTTCCTACTGAAAACATCACAAATTCTAGAACTTCCTTTCTTTTGCCATATAAACTTCTGTCACACACACACACACACACACACACACACACACACATCCTCACTCATCTCAGTCTTCCTCACAGAAACATGGAAGCCCGAATTAGACAGGACAGTCTATGGTTCTTAACAGGATAAACTGCCTAGAAATCCTGGGCTTTAGTCCCCCTCTTTCTATATGGGTCTGACCTCCTCATTTGTCAGGAAAGAACCAGCCTCAACTTACAGGATTTCCATTCTCAAAGGTATCCTGCTGCAAATTACATAGAGCCTCACCAATTTTAGTTTCCTCGATGGAGATTGGTATCCACTAAAGCTACCACAGACACTGCTCACTAAGGGTACACAGCCCATTCAGTAAACATCCCCTTAGGGATGGACTCTAGCACCCCTTACCTATGGAGATATATGGAAAGCTCTTTCATTCAAGATCTCCCAAGTGGCCCCATTTTTGAACCTCTAGCCATGCCCCATGACACACTCATCAGCCTTTTACCAGCTAGAACTCATTTTCTCCTTTGCATACTGTCCCTGAACAAAAGCCTTCACCATCTTAATAGTGCTACCAAAACATGAGATCCGGAGTATAAGTCCACACAGTCAGTGGACAGACACTGGTCCTGCACATGTATTGTTCAAGGGCCCCTATCCAAGGACAGAGAGGAAAGTTCACTGGATTCCAAAGTACTTCCTGCCCTCCTGCACAACTCACTCCTTCCCACCAAAGATAGCAGAAGTTCTGGAAGGTTGTTTTTGCTGGCTGACATATTCCTACATTCAAATAAAAACAAAGAGACAAAAAAGTATCTAAGAAACAAAACAAAACAAGTAAAAGAGGTACAATCAAACAATCAAATAAAAACCCTGCCTACTACTCCTTCTCACTGTCCCTGAATGAAACAGAAATAGGTGGAGGAACAAGAGTCTATGGATTCTCAAAAGTTAAACACCTAGGTATCACAGACTTTGGCTCCACCTGTCCATCTGAGGAGTGTCCTACTCCTCTCTATTTCACCAGCATCCACCTACCTGTCCCGTCCTCCTTGATCAACACCAAACTTGTCAAACCTCCAGACTTTTCTTTCTCACTGGCCTCTTGCTGCAATCACACAAAGACTTATTATTTTCATATTACCGAATGTCACTCAGCATCCAGTATGAACCCACCAGACACCGCTCCTTCTCCTTAAACAGCCCGTGCAGCCTGGAATCTAGCGCCCCCTATGTCTCGGGCTGATTCAAAAGCTCTGCAGACACAAGAACTCCAGCAGGACACCAATACCTCAACTCTGGCGTTTCTCCCCCTTCAGAATTATACACAACACCACTTACTAATTAACTGCCTACCATCCCACCATCTAAAGATCGCTATCCTTATAGTGCTAAAATTGCACATGGACCACAGTATAAGCGCTGAGCTATACTGGCCAATAACTGGACCAGCAGAGCTAGGACTTTTGCCCTCCTATGCAATTCCAGAGTGGAAAGTAACCTCAATTTTCACAAGACAGCCTTTCTTCACTAACCTCCTTCCCTGGTTTCGATAGAAAACTGCAGAAATTCCAGAACTTCTTTTATGCAGACTCACCTAATACCATACACACAATAATCCTGCCCTTTCTCAGTCCTTTTAAGGTAAACAGGAAATTAGGTCTGAGCCCTTAGGTCTGAGCCCTAATATTCTCTGGTTCCTCACAGGATAAAGAGCCTGGGAAACCTGAACTTTAGCCCCACCCATTTCTGTGACAGACTCAAAATCTGTATCCACCACTCTGGCTCTTTCCTCATTGGTCAAGAAAATAACAGCCTGAACTCAACTTACTTTTCTTTCTCACTGCCCTCCCGCTGCAAATACAAAACGCCTCACCTCTTTTATATTTCTTGGTGGCACACAGGATATCGAGTACAAACCACCAGAGACTCAGTACCCTCTGGGTAAACAGCCCGCGAAATCGGGACTCTAGCGCCCCCTGTGTCTGGGGCTGAATGAAATGCTCTGCAGACACAAGATCTCCTGCCTGACACCAATACCTCATCTCCAGCGCTTCTCCGCAGTCAGTGTTATACACTACACAACTTACTAGGTGACTTGCCTACCACCCCATCACCTAAAGATCGATACCCTGACAGGGGTACAGTTGCTCAGGGACCCCAGTACAAACCCCAAGTGGTCCTGGCCAGTAGCTGGGCCTGCACAGTGAGGAATCGAGTGCTCCTATGCCATTGCAGCATGGAAAGTATCCTCACTTTCCGCAATATTCCCTTGCTTCCCGAACCCCCTCCGAGGTTCCCATAGAAAACTGCAGATGTTCCAGGGCTTATTTTTATAGACTAACCTAGTGCCATGCACAACAAAGTCCTCCCATTCTCGGTCCTCATAAGGGACACGGGAAATTTGTGATGACCTCAAACAATCTCTGGTTCCTCACGAGATAACTAGCCTAGGCAACCTTGACTTTAGCCCCATGTATTTCTGTGACAGCCTGGAAAACTGTATCCACTGCTCTTCCTTGGTCCTCATTGGTCAACAAAGAACCAGACTAAACTTCCCAGACTTTTCTTTCTCACTGCCCTCCCGCTGCAAATACAAAAAGCCTCACCTGGTCCAGATTTCCTGATGGAGCAGAACATCCAGTACAAGGAAGCTGAGACTTTGCTCCCTCTGGGTAAATAGATGATGCAGCCTGGACACCTGTGCCCCCTACCGCTAGTGTGAACACAAAGATTTTTGTCCACAAGCTCTACCATGTGAGCCCACTGTAACCTGCAGACCACCCCTACACTCACTATTCTACCAGTGAGAACTCACTTTGCAGTTTGCATCATCACAAATCCTTCCACCTCCTTATAGGGCTACCAAGGCACGTACCCACCTATAAAAAAACAACGTTTTTTTTTTTTTTTAAACTGTGTATGCATATCTGGGATCCTGGCAATCTTATACAATGGCAGAGAGTGGGACATTCTTTTCCTTCCTCAATATTTCCTTGCTCACATTCCCACCTCTGTGGTTCAAACTGAAAATGGCAGAAATTGCAGAACTTAAATTGGCTGAATAACTTTCTACCAAATTCACAAAAATCCTCATGCTTTTTGAGTCAGCTGTGGTGACACAGGAAAACAGGTATAGGCTTGGACGGTCGGTTGTTCCTCAGATTGTAAATAGCCTGGCTAGCTTGGACATTAGCTCAAACCAGTTTCTATTGGGAACCAGAAGATTCTATTTGCCAAGGTTCCACCTCTTGTGTTGCCTCCTCCTTGGTCAGGATTTAACTCACTCAAATAAACTTCCCTTCTTCTCTTGTGTCAGGCATGACACACACCTTGGAAAACAGCCTTACTATTTTCAGATTACCAGAATGGTACTGGCATCTAGTACAAACTACCACAGTCACTGCACAACCTGGATTATTAGCCTGGAGGTTATGCCTCCAGATGTTAAGACGTCACCTCCAGTTCCTCTCCCCAGTCAATATTGCACACTACCAAACTCACTAGTGACCTGCCTATCACACATCACAAAAGGAAATGCTACCCTTACAGGAAACCCAGTATAAGACCCCAAGGGACACTGACCAATAACAGGGCCTGCAGAGCTAGCCCTCTAGTGCTCCTATGCAATTGAAAAGGAGAAAGTAATGTCACATTTCTCAGTATTCCTTTGCCTCCCAACCCACCACCCAGATTCCTAAAGAAAACAGCTGAAATTCCAGAACTCCCCCTCCCTTTTTTTTCCAGCATAACCTAGTGCCATAAACACAGAAAAATCTTAACCCATCTCACTCTTCCTCACAGACATTGGAAAGTGATTATGAGGCAGGACAGTCTCTGGTTCCTCACATATAAACAGCCTGGGAAACCTGGATTTTAGGCCCACCTGTTTCTGTGGGAGATTGGAAAACTGACCCTCTGACCCCTCCTCATTGGTCAGGAAAGAAAGATCCTCCAATTCCAGACTTCTCTTACTGCCTGGCCTCACACACCACTCACAGAAAGCTTCAGCATTATCACATGAAAGTAATGGTTCTGGGCATTCAGTGCAAGCCACCATAGACACTGCTCCCTCCAGGGCCTGTGCAGACTAGAGGCTAGCACCTCATACCCCTGTGGCTCAAAGGAATGCTCTTTCTCCACAAGATCTGCCAGGAAGCACTTTCCCTCATATCACGAACTTCCCAAACACCACACACACTCAGTTTCTCAGTCAGAACTCACTTTGTGATCTTCTGAGGACACCAGCATGAAAACCTTCAACATCCTTATAGGGGTACCAAGGTACAGGGACCCCAATATCTGCCCCAAGATGTACAAGTAATTGACTGGCATGTACATCTAGGAATCTAAGGGACCTATACAATGGCAGAGTTGAAAGTTCCTTTACCTTCCTCAATATTTGCTGCCCTCCTTACATACCTCCCAGTTGCTACTGACTACAGTAGACAATCCAGAACTTTGTTTTGGATGCTAAGCTAATGCCAAACTCAAAACAAACAAACATACAAACAAAAACAAACAACAAAATATCCTCACCCTTCTCAGTGTGCCTAAATGACAGAGGCAAAGCAGTTGGATCAAGGATAGTTGAGTGAGGCTCATCACAGGGAAATCACCCTGTGGACATTCCCTTTCTATTTCACCCATTTCTATAGAGTTTGTTAGACTCCCTCCTATCTAGAAGGCACCCACCTGCCTGCTCCCTCCTCCTTGGTCAGCTGTGAACTTGCTAAACCTTCCAGACTTTTCTTTCTGACTGGTCTCCTGCTGCAATCACAAAAACCCTTATTATTTTCATATTATCCAATGGAGCTCAGCATCCAGTACAAGCTACAGCAGACACAGCTCCTTCGGGGTAAACAGCCTGGGAAGCCTGGAGTCTAGAGCATCCTGCCTCTGGAACTGAAGCAAAAGGACTTTCTACACAAGATCTTCCACCAGACAACAATACTTCATCTCCAGCTACTCTCCCCAGTCAGTATTACACACAGCACAATTCACTAGGTGACCTGCCTACCACCACATCACAAAAGGAATCACCAGACTTAGAGTGCTACTGTAGCCCAGCACACAGAGTACACAGGGACCCTAGTATAAGCCTTCAAGGGGAACTGGCCAATAGCTGTTCCTGCTCACTTAGGACTCTAGTGCTCCTATACACGTGTAGACTAGAAAGGAAACTCAAATTTCTCAATATTCTTTTGCTTCCCTGCCCACCTGCCAGGTTCCTACTGAAAACAGCACAAATTCTAGAACTTCCTTTCTTTTGCCATATAAACTACTGCCACACACACACACACACACACACACACACACTGGCGCACACACACACAGACACACACACACACACACACACACACACAAATCCTCACTCATCTCAGTCTTCCTCACAGAAACATGGAAGCCCGAATGAGACAGGACAGTCTATGGTTCTTAACAGGATAAACTGCCTAGGAATCCTGGGCATTAGTCCACCTTTTTCTATATGGGTCTGACCTCCTCATTTGTCAGGAAAGAACCAGCCTCAACTTACAGGATTTCCATTCTCAAAGGTATCCTGCTGCAAATTACATAGAGCCTCACCAAATTTAGTTTCCTCGATGGCGATTGGTATCCAGTAAAGCCACTACAGACACTGATCCCTCTGGGTACACAGTCTATTCAGTAAACATCCCCTTAGGGATGGACTCTAGCACCCCTTACCTATGGAGGTATATGGGAAGCTCTTTCATTCAAGATCTCCCAAGTGGCCCCATCTTGAACCTCTAGCCATGCCCCATGACACACTCATCAGCCTTTTACCAGCTAGAACTCATTTTCTCGTTTGCATACTGCCCCTGAACAAAAGCCTTCACCATCTTCATAGTGCTACCAACACATGGGACCCCGAGTATAAGCCCACAGAGTCAGTGGACACACACTGGGCCTGCACGTGTATTGTTCAAGGGCCCTTATCCAAGGACAGAGAGGAAAGTTCACGGGATTCCAAAGTACTTCCTGCCCTCCTACACAACTCACTCCTTCCCACCAAAGATAGCAGAAGTTCTGGAAGGTTGTTTTTGCTGGCTGACGTATTGCTACATTAAAATAAAAACGAAGAGACAAGAAAAAAAATCTAAGAAACAGAACAAAACAACTAAAAGACTTACAATCAATCAAACAAACAAACAAACAAACAAACAAATAAAAACCCCGCCTACTCATCCTTCTCACTGTGCCTTAATAAAACAGAAAAGATTGAGAGCATCAACAGTCTATGGTTCATCAAAAGTTAAACACCTGGGTATCACAGACTTTGGCTCCACCTGTTAATTTGAGGAGTGTCCGACTCCTCTCTATTTCCCCAGCATCCACCTACCTGTCCCCTCCTCCTTGATCAGCACGAAACTTGTCAAACCTCCAGACTTTTCTTTCTCACTGGCCTCGCGCTGCAATCACACAAAGCCTTATTATTTTCATATTACCGAATGGCGCTCAGCATCGAGTGTGAACCCACCATACACTGCTCGTTCTGGGTAAACGGCCCGTGCAAGCTGGACTCTAGCGGCCCCTATGATTGGGGCTGAATGAAAAGCTCTGCAGACACAAGAACTCCAGCAGGACACCAATACCTCATCTCTGGCGTTTCTCCACCCTCAGAATTATACACAACACCACTTACTAATTAACTGCCTACCACCCCACCATCAAAAATCACTACCCTTATAGTGCTACAATTGCACATGGACCCCAGTATAAGTGCCAAGCTATACTGACTAATAACTGGACCGGCACAGCTAGGACTCTAGCACTCCTATGCATTTCCAGAGTGGAAAGTAACCTCAATTTCCACAATACTGCCTTGCATCAGGAACCTCCTTCCCTGGTTTCGATAGAAAACGGCAGAAATTCCAGAACTTCTTTTATGCAGACTCACCTAGTACCATACATACAAAAATCCTGCTCTTTCTCAGTCCTTTTAAGGTAAACAGGAAATTAGGTCTGAGCCCTTAGGTCTGAGCGCTAATATTCTCTGGTTCCTCACAGGATAAAGAGGCTGGGAAACCTGAACTTTAGCCCCACCCATTTCTGTGACAGACTCAAAAACTGTATCCACTGCTCTGGCTCTTTCCTCATTGGTCAAGAAAAAACCAGTCTGAACTCAACTTACTTTTCTTTCTCACTGCCCTCCCGCTGCAAATACAAAAAACCTCACTTCTTTTATATTTCTTGGTGGCACACAGGATATCGAGTACAAACCACCAGAGACGCGGTACCCTCTGGGTAAACAGCCCGCGAAATCTGAACTCTAGCGCCCCCTGTGTCTGGGGCTGAATGAAATGCTCTGCAGACACAAGATCTCCTGCCTGACACCAATACCTCATCTCCAGCGCTTCTCCCCAGTCACTGTTATACACTACACAACATACTAGGTAACTTGCCTATCACCCCATCATCAAAAGATCGCTACCCTGACAGGGCTCAAGTTGCACAGGGACCCCAGTACAACACCCAAGCGGTCCTGGCCAGTAGCTGGGCCTGCGCAGCTAGGACTCTAGCCCTCCTATGCAATTCCAGAGTGGAAAGTAACCTCAATTTCCACAATACTGCCTTGCTTCACTCACCACATCCCCAGTTTCAATAGAAAAGGCAGAATTTCCAGAACTTCTTTTTTCCAGACTCACCTAGTACCATACACACAAAAATCCTGCACTTTCTCAGTCCTTTTAAGGTAAACAGGAAATTAGGTCTGAGCCCTTAGGTCTGAGCCCTAATATTCTCTGGTTCCTCACAGGATAAAGAGCCTGGGAAACCTGAACTTTAGCCCCACCCATTTCTGTGACAGACTCAAAATCTGTATCCACTGCTCTGGCTCTTTCCTCATTGGTCAAGAAAAAACCAGTCTGAACTCAACTTACTTTTCTTTCTCACTGCCCTCCTGCTGCAAATACAAAACGCCTCACCTCTTTTATATTTCTTGGTGGCGCGCAGGATATCCAGTACAAACCACCAGAGACCCGGTACCCTCTGGGTAAACAGCCCGCGGAATTCTGGACTCTAGCGCCCCCTGTGTCTGGGGCTGAATGAAATGCTCTGCAGACACAAGAACTCCAGCAGGACACCAATACCTCATCTCTGGCGTGTCTCCCAGTCAGAAATATACACAACACCACTTACTAATTAACTGCCTACCACCCCACCATCAAAAGATCGCTACCCTTATAGTGCTACAATTGCACATGGAACACAGTATAAGCGCTGAGCTATACTGGCCAATAACTGGACCGGCACAGCTAGGACTCTAGCCCTCCTATGCAATTCCAGAGTGGAAAGTAACCTCAATTTCCACAATACCGCCTTGCTTCACGAACCTCCTTCCCAGGTTTCGATAGAAAACGGCAGAAATTCCAGAACTTCTTTTTTGCAGACTCACCTACTACCATACACACAAAAATCCTGCTCTTTCTCAGTCCTTTTAAGGTAAACAGGAAATTAGGTCTGAGCCCTTAGGTCTGAGCCCTAATATTCTCTGGTTCCTCACAGGATAAAGAGCTTGGGAAACCTGAACTTTAGCCCCACCCATTTCTGTGACAGACTCAAAAACTGTATCCACTGCTCTGGCTCTTTCCTCATTGGTCAAGAAAAAACCAGTCTGAACTCAACTTACTTTTCTTTCTCACTGCCCTCCCGCTGCAAATACAAAAAACCTCACCTCTTTTATATTTCTTGGTGGCACACAGGATATCGAGTACAAACCACCAGAGACGCGGTACCCTCTGGGTAAACAGCCCGCGAAATCTGGACTCTAGCGCCCCCTGTGTCTGGGGCTGAATGAAATGCTCTGCAGACACAAGATCTCCTGCCTGACACCAATACCTCATCTCCAGCGCTTCTCCCCAGTCACTGTTATACACTACACAACATACTAGGTAACTTGCCTATCACCCCATCATCAAAAGATCGCTACCCTGACAGGGCTCAAGTTGCACAGGGACCCCAGTACAAGCCCCAAGCGGTCCTGGCCAGTAGCTGGGCCTGCACAGCTAGGACTCTAGCCCTCCTATGCAATTCCAGAGTGGAAAGTAACCTCAATTTCCACAATACTGCCTTGCTTCACTCACCACATCCCCAGTTTCAATAGAAAAGGCAGAATTTCCAGAACTTCTTTTTTCCAGACTCACCTAGTACCATACACACAAAAATCCTGCACTTTCTCAGTCCTTTTAAGGTAAACAGGAAATTAGGTCTGAGCCCTTAGGTCTGAGCCCTAATATTCTCTGGTTCCTCACAGGATAAAGAGCCTGGGAAACCTTAACTTTAGCCCCACCCATTTCTGTGACAGACTCAAAATCTGTATCCACCACTCTGTCTCCTTCCTCATTGGTCAAGAAAATAACAGCCTGAACTCAACTTACTTTTCTTTCTCACTGCCCTCCCGCTGCAAATACAAAACGCCTCACCTCTTTTATATTTCTTGGTGGCGCGCAGGACATCCAGTACAAACCACCAGAGATGCGGTACCCTCTGGGTAAACAGCCCGTGAATTCGGGACTCTAGCGCCCCCTGTGTCTGGGGCTGAATGAAAAGCTCTGCAGACACAAGATCTCCTGCCTGACACCAATACCTCATCTCTGGCGTGTTTCTCGTTAGAATTATACACAACACCACTTAATAATTAACTGCCTACCACCCCACCATCAAAAGATTGCTACCCTTATAGTGCTACAATTGCACATGGAACACAGTATAAGCGCCGAGCTATACAGGCCAATAACTAGACCCGCACAGCTAGGACTCTAGCCCTCCTATGCAATTCCAGAGTGGAAAGTAACCTCAATTTCCACAATACCGCCTTGCTTCACGAACCACCTTCCCCGGTTTCGATAGAAAACGGCAGAAATTCCAGAACTTCTTTTTTGCAGACTCACCTAGTACCATACACACAAAAATCCTGCACTTTCTCAGTCCTTTTAAGAAAAACGGGAAATTAGGTCTGAGCCCTTAGGTCTGAGCGCTAATATTCTCTGGTTCCTCACAGGATAAAGAGCCTGGGAAACCTGAACTTTAGCCCCACCCATTTCTGTGACAGACTCGAAAACTGTATCCACTACTCTGTCTCCTTCCTCATTGGTCAAGAAAATAACAGCCTGAACTCAACTTACTTTTCTTTCTCACTGCCCTCCCGCTGCAAATACAAAACGCCTCACCTCTTTTATATTTCTTGGTGGCGCGCAGGATATCGAGTACAAACCACCAGAAACGCAGTACCCTCTGGGTAAACAGCCCGCGAAATCTGGACTCTAGTGCCCCCTGTGTCTGGGGCTGAATGAAAAGCTCTACAGACACAAGAACTCCTGCCTGACACCAATACCTCATCTCTGGCGTGTCTCCCCGTCAGAATTATACACAACACCACTTAATAATTAACTGCCTACCACCCCACCATCAAAGATCGCTACCCTTATATTGCTACAATTGTACTTGGAACACAGTATAAGTGCCAAGCTATACTTACCAATAACTGGACCAGCACAGCTAGGACTCTAGCCCTCCTATGCAATTCCAGAGTGGAAAGTAACCTCAATTTCCATAATACTGCCTTGCTTTACTCACCCCTTCCCTGGTTTCAATAGAAAACAGCAGAAATTTCAGAACTTCTTTTCTGCAGACTCACCTAGTACCATAAACACAAAAATCCTGCACTTTCTCAGTCCTTTTAAGGTAAACAGGAAATTATGTCTGAGCCCTTAGGTCTGAGCCCTAATATTCTCTGGTTCCTCACAGGATAAAGAGCCTGGGAAACCTGAACTTTAGCCCCACCCATTTCTGTGACAGACTCAAAAACTGTATCCACCACTCTGGCTTGTTCCTCATTGGTCAAGAAAATAACAGCCTGAACTCAACTTACTTCTCTTTCTCACTGCCCTCCCGCTGCAAATACAAAAAGCCTTACCTCTTTTATATTTCTTAGTGGCGCGCAGGATATCGAGTACAAACCACCAGAGATGCGGTACCCTCTGGGTAAACAGCCCGTGAATTCGGGACTCTAGCGCCCCCTGTGTCTGGGGCTGAATGAAATGCTCTGCAGACACAAGATCTCCTGCCTGACACCAATACCTCATCTCTGGCGTGTTTCTCGTCAGAATTATACACAACACCACTTAATAATTAACTGCCTACCACCCCACCATCAAAAGATTGCTACCCTTATAGTGCTACAATTGCACATGGAACACAGTATAAGCGCCGAGCTATACAGGCCAATAACTGGACTGGCACAGCTAGGACTCTAGCCCTCCTATGCAATTCCAGAGTGGAAAGTAACCTCAATTTCCACAATACCGCCTTGCTTCACGAACCTCCTTCCCCGGTTTCGATAGAAAACGGCAGAAATTCCAGAACTTCTTTTTTGCAGACTCACCTAGTACCATACACACAAAAATCCTGCACTTTCTCAGTCCTTTAAGAAAAACGGGAAATTAGGTCTGAGCTCTTAGGTCTGAGCCCTAATATTCTCTGGTTCCTCACAGGATAAAGAGCCTGGGAAACCTGAACTTTAGCCCCACCCATTTCTGTGACAGACTCAAAAACTGTATCCACCACTCTGGCTCGTTCCTCATTGGTCAAGAAAATAACAGCCTGAACTCAACTTACTTTTCTTTCTCACTGCCCTCCCGCTGCAAATACAAAACACCTCACCTCTTTTATATTTCTTGGTGGCGCGCAGGATATCGAGTACAAACCACCAGAGACGCGGTACCCTCTGGGTACACAGCCCGCGAAATCTGGACTCTAGCGCCCCCTGTGTCTGGGGCTGAATGAAATGCTCTGCAGACACAAGAACTCCAGCAGGACACCAATACCTCATCTCTGGTGTGTCTCCCAGTCAGAAATATACACAACACCACTTACTAATTAACTGCCTACCACCCCACCATCAAAAGATCGCTACCCTTATAGTGCTACAATTGCACATGGAACACAGTATAAGCGCTGAGCTATACTGGCCAATAACTGGACCGGCACAGCTAGGACTCTAGCCCTCCTATGCAATTCCAGAGTGGAAAGTAACCTCAATTTCCACAATACCGCCTTGCTTCACGAACCTCCTTCCCAGGTTTCGATAGAAAACGGCAGAAATTCCAGAACTTCTTTTTTGCAGACTCACCTAGTACCATACACACAAAAATCCTGCTCTTTCTCAGTCCTTTTAAGGTAAACAGGAAATTAGGTCTGAGCCCTTAGGTCTGAGCCCTAATATTCTCTGGTTCCTCACAGGATAAAGAGGCTGGGAAACCTGAACTTTAGCCCCACCCATTTCTGTGACAGACTCAAAAACTGTATCCACCACTCTGGCTCTTTCCTCATTGGTCAAGAAAATAACAGCCTGAACTCAACTTACTTTTCTTTCTCACTGCCCTCCCGCTGCAAATACAAAACGCCTCACCTCTTTTATATTTCTTGGTGGCGTGCAGGACATCCAGTACAAACCACCAGAGACGCGGTACCCTCTGGGTAAACAGCCCGTGAATTCGGGACTCTAGCGCCCCCTGTGTCTGGGGCTGAATGAAATGCTCTGCAGACACAAGATCTCCTGCCTGACACCAATACCTCATCTCTGGCGTGTTTCTCATTAGAATTATACACAACACCACTTAATAATTAACTGCCTACCACCCCACCATCAAAAGATTGCTACCCTTATAGTGCTACAATTGCACATGGAACACAGTATAAGCGCCGAGCTATACAGGCCAATAACTAGACCCGCACAGCTAGGACTCTAGCCCTCCTATGCAATTCCAGAGTGGAAAGTAACCTCAATTTCCACAATACCGCCTTGCTTCAGGAACCTCCTTCCCCGGTTTCGATAGAAAACGGCAGAAATTCCAGAACTTCTTTTTTGCAGACTCACCTAGTACTATACACACAAAGTCCTGCACTTTCTCAGTCCTTTTAAGAAAAACGGGAAATTAGGTCTGAGCTCTTAGGTCTGAGCCCTAATATTCTCTGGTTCCTCACAGGATAAAGAGCCTGGGAAACCTGAACTTTAGCCCCACCCATTTCTGTGACAGACTCAAAAACTGTATCCACCACTCTGGCTCGTTCCTCATTGGTCAAGAAAATAACAGCCTGAACTCAACTTACTTTTCTTTCTCACTGCCCTCCCGCTGCAAATACAAAACGCCTCACCTCTTTTATATTTCTTGGTGGCGCGCAGGATATCCAGTACAAACCACCAGAGACGCGGTACCCTCTGGGTAAACAGCCCGCGAAATCTGGACTCTAGCGCCCCCTGTGTCTGGGGCTGAATGAAATGCTCTGCAGACACAAGATCTCCTGCCTGACACCAATACCTCATCTCCAGCGCTTCTCCCCAGTCAGTGTTATACACTACACAACTTACTATGTGACTTGCCTTCCACCCCATCATAAAAGATCGCTACCCTGACAGGGCTACAGTTGCACAGGGACCCCAGTACAAGCCCCAAATGGTCCTGGCCAATAGCTGGGCCTGCACAGCCAGGAATCTACTGCTCCTATGCAATTGCAGCATCGAAAGTATCCTCATTTTTCCCGCAAAATTCCCTTGCTTCCTGAACCCCCTCTGAGGTTCCCATAGAAAACTGCATATGTTCAAGGACTTTTTTTTTTTTTTTTGTATACTAACCTAGTGCCATACACAACAAAATCCTCCCCTTTTCCGTCCTCTTAAGGGACACAGGAAATTTTTTATGAGCTTGAATATTCTCTGGTTCCTTACAGGATAACTAGTCTCAGAAACCTGGACTTTAGCCCCCCCCCATTTCTGTGATGGAGTGGAAAATTATATCCACTGCTCTGGCTTGTTCTTCATTTGTCAAGAAAGAACCAGTCTAAACTTCCCTGACTTTTTTTCTTACTGCCCTCCTGCTGGAACTACAAAAATCCTCACCTCCTCCAGATTTCCTGATGGGACAGGACATCCCTAGAAAGCCTAGACACTGCTTTCTCTGGGTAATAATTGATGCAGGCTGGACTCTCACCCCCCTACCGGTAGGGCTGAATTGAAGTCCCAATCTGCATGATTTCCCACCAAACACCTAAATATCATCTTTGGCTCTCTTCCCGTTTGTATTATACAAAACCCACCTCACTAGTTGATTTGTCTGCCATCCCATCACAAACAGAACAGCCACCATTACAGAGCTACAATAGCATATGGTCCCCAGCAAATGTTCCAAGGGACACTGTCTAAAACTAGGCCTGTTTAGCTAGCATTTTAGCACTCCTGTTAATTTCCAGAGTGGAATGTACTCTTACATTCCTCACTATTCCCTTGCTTCCTTACCCAACTCACTAGTTCCTATTCAAAACTGCAGAAATTCTAGAATTTCATTTTTTTTCCATACTAACCAATTGCCACACACACACACACACACACACACACACACACACACACACACAAAAGAAAAATCCTTACTTTTTTTCAGTTTGTTCATACTGGGAATCCAGTATGAATCTTGACAGTGTCTGGTTCCTCACAGGATAAACACCTGGGGAAGCCTGGAGTTTAGTCCAACCTGTTTCTAGAGAGTATTGGAAAACTGGATCCACCTCTCTGCTCACTCCGCATTGGTCTGGAAAGAACTAGCCTAAACTTCCAGACTCCTTTTTCTGACTGGCATCCCCCAGCAATCACCAAAAGTCTCATCATTTTCTGATTACTTGAATTGTGCTGGGCATCCTGTACAAGCCACCATACACTGGTCATCCTGTATTAAACTCCCTGGGCAGCCAGAACTCTAGTGCATCCCACATCTGGGCCTGAATGGAAAGATTTTTCTCCTAAAATCTCCCATGTGACACCAAAACCACACCTCCATCTCCCCCAACTCCCGCAGTCCCAGTTGGTACTCCAGAAGCCAGAACTCACTTGGGGATATGCCTTCCACCCCATCTCCAAATATGTTGCCATCCTTAATGTACTACAATAGCACAGGAACCCCAGGATGAGCCCCAAGAGTCAGAGACCACTCACTTGTCCTGCACAGCTAGGATTCTCGAAGTTCGGTATAAGTTCTGAGTGGATAGTTCCTTCTCCTCCCTGATCTTTTTTTTTTTTTTTTCCTTGCTCTTTTACCCACCTTCCATCTTGTTACTGAAAAAAAAAAAGCAAGAATTACAGAACCTGTTTTTTGTTGACTGACCTAATGCAGTGCTCACTAAATTCTTACCCTTCTTCAATCTGTCATAGTGTTCCTGGGTGGCTACTTGAACAAGAGCCACACGAACCCTCAGTCAACCCTGCTTTGTTAATGACAACGACACTTTGTTAATGGCCTGGACAGTAGGGTCCTTAGAGCTCCCCTCTCAGTGTCCATGCAGAAGGATGCTTTTCCTTTCCAAGGATCCCTTAGGCCTCTTTCCCCATCAATATTCCAAAGGGCAGAACATCCAGAACTTCTCACTTGCTGACTGATTTCCAGTTCCACTCACCAAAAGTGTCAGGACCCTTATACTACCCATTTGTCAGATATTTACAGTACCTTGGCCACCTGTGCAAATTGCAAATGACATTAAGGTGTTATATGCTTGATTCCCCAGCTGCTGTAGGGGATCCTCTCTATTACTATGGTAGAAGAAAAATCACTCTTCCCTTTCCTTGACAGTTCAAAGCCAAAATCCTGCCTCTGAAACTGGGTCCTAGGTCTGTCACAAAAAAAAAAAAAACAACCAAACAAAAGCAAAGACAAAAGCACTCCTTGCCTGAAGAAGTACATGAATTAAAGAAAAGAAAAATGCAAGCTATAAAAGGTCCCAGGTGCTCCAGAACAGAATTTAAGTGGGTGCCAATCTCTAGTGTCCCTATTTGTCGTGGGAAGACTTTCATTCTCTTTCCTTGATAACTGTTCATGTATAAGTAATATGAAGCCACATTTACTCTATTTTCATGCCAGAATCCCCAGATGTAGTTCTGGAACAGGATGGTGTCATTGTTTTAATATTACCCACAACAGTCCAGCTATGGAACTTCTTGTTAATTACCATCTTCTTCAAGAAGATGCTTCTCTGGTGAGAGCTTAACAATGAACTGATCTATAGAGTAATTTTATTGCTACGTTCATTTAGCAGAATGATAGTTGTATGCTTTTGTCTAGAGCTCAAGACCTATCTAATTTCAGGTTCTTGGCCAATTTGATAGTGTCAGGGATTGGTCCATCTCAGGGTGTTAGATTTCAGTTCAATCAAAATGTGATTGGTTCTTTGTGCCACCAATATGTCTTGCAGCAGGTTACTATTACAAGTCAGAAGGTTTGTAGCTGGGTAATTTTGATGACTACTCCTTTTCTCTGCTGGCATTACATTTTTCTTCAAGTACCATGAATGTAATTCAATTGGGGTGAAGCTTCCTGTTGGGCACCAGCTCATTTTCCCCATCTTTGATGATGTAGTTATTGGTATCTTCAATAATAGGTACTTACCTTACTATATAGAGTAATAAGTAGCCTTAAAAATGTCCTGTAATGTTTAGAGAGGTTTATAGACCCTCTTTGGTGAATGACTCAACAAAATGCAACCCATTCTTGACACTAAATGTTATACTTAGTAGTATAAGATGTTTAGTTGGTGCATCCTGTCCCTCATTATATTGAGTTTATTTAAATTCCTTTGGTACATCCATACATTTTAGAAAGCTTCTACAGTATTAGATTTCCATGTGTTTTTCAAATGGCCTTTAATGTTAATAGTCCTTTCCTATATTTCCCATTATTCTTCTCTCCCATACCCATCCTTAGTTAATCCTTCAAATTTCTCTTTACTTTTCAATACCATTATATTCTATTTCCCATTTGTAGGTGCTTCTTCTACCCCATGGTCATTTACTAGGTATCTAACTTCTGTGTGGCTTTAAATTATGAAAGCTTAAAATTTAACATATGAATGCAAAATATACAAAATTCAACACGGTGTCTTGCTTAACTCACTCACTATGATTTTTTTCAACTTCATCAATTTACCTGCAAACTTTATAACTTTGTCAGCAGCTAAATAACATTCCATTTTATAAAGGAACCACATTTTTATTATACATTCCTCAGTTTATGGAAAATTAGGGTGTTTCAGATTTCTGGCTATTATATCTTTTTAGCGCAATAGTGAAATTAGATAAGCAAATATAATACTAAGATGTAGGGTCTTTTGCATATGTGTTCAAGATTGGTAGAGCTGGATCTAGGGGTAGGTCAATTTTTAGCTTTTTAAGGAACCTTCACAGTGACTTCCATAATGTTTCTAACAGTTTGCACTTCCACCAACAACTGATAAGTTTCCTTACATCCTTATCAGTTTATACTGTATTTTATTAATATTGTTCATTCTGACTGATGTAAGATGAAATTTCAAATTATTTTACTTTGCTTTTCCCTGATGGATAAGGATGCTGAAATTTTTAAATGTTTGTTAGCCATTGTACTTTTAAAACTACGTTATTTGTCTTCCTGATGTTCAATCTTTTTTATTTACTTCTTTATATGTTCTAGATACTTTCCTTGTACCAGATATATAATTGGCAAAGACATTTCCATTTTCTGTGGGCTGCTACTTTGACAGAATGATGGTGCCCTTTGCTGTAAAAAAGCTATTTTGCTTCATATATTCTTAATTACTTTTCTGTTGATGAAAGGAGTCACAAAGACCAAAGCAACTTATAGAAGAAAAAGTATATTGGGGGCCTACAGTAGCTTCTGGGAGAAAAGGGAGATTTTCTGGAAAGATGTGATGCACAGTACCTGAGCACAGGTAGCCAGCCATGTGGCAAAATGTAGCCTAAAATAAATCAGATGTTTTAAATTATATGTATTCAGAGAAAAGCCTAGTTATATGGCCAAGGTATTTGTAAATGCATTTTGTGTCTGAGTCTTATTCCTCAGAGCATGGGGCTGGGAGGAATAATCAGGGCCCAACCACAACATATTTGCCTTAGATAGGGTTTTACTGCTGTGAACAGACACCATGACCAAGGCAAATCTTATAAGGACAACAGTTATTTGGGGCTGGTTTACAGGTTCAGAAGTTTTGTCCATTATCATCAAGGCAGGAGGGTGGCAGCATCCAGGCAGGCATGGTTCAGGGAGAGCTGAAAGTTCTACATCTTCATCTAAAGGCTGCTAGGAAAAGACTGACTTATAGGTAGCTAGAAGAGGGTCTTAAAGCCCACACGCATGATGACACACTTCTTCCAACAAGGCTACATATCCTAATAGTGCCACTCACTGGGCCAACCATATTCAAAACATCACAATATTGGTGCCCAAAATGGGGTAAAAACTCACATAAAAATAATAATTTCAGGCTCCTGAATTAAAAACAAAACAAAGCAACAAACAAACAAACAGACAAACAAACAAAACCACTGTCCTTTTAAGACTAGGAAGGTGGGGAAAATAGTACCTTCGCAATGTTGGCCTTTCCCCAAGCATCACAAAAGGCTGTGATCAGTTCTGGACAAGGGCCAAAATGCATAATGATTTGGCCACAGGTGATTCTAGGCTTCATAGTGTGAACCCAGACACAGATGCATCCCACAAACAAAAAATAAAACAAACAAACAAACAAACAAACAAAACAACACATCAAGCAGGATGCTTGAACACTAGCCTGGGGGTTTCCCAGATGCTGCTCTGTGCTTCTTTGTAGAAGCAACTTAATATCAATGATGCTAAAAACTCCTGCTGTGCAATGAAGCTGGCGAAGTCCTCCTGCTCAGAGAGCAGTAAGCAAGGCTGCATGCCTCCCTCAATCAGAAAAGTATAGAGAATACCATAAATTAAGATGTCAATGCTATCTTAAGCAACTGATTTCCTTCAACATGGTCTCCACGGGAATATTGGGACTGCTTGGCCTAAGTCATGTCACCTCCATGATGGCTTGAAAATATGCTTATATAGTAAATACAAAGGAATTTAAATGAAGTCAAATATACAGATTATATTAACTTAATTTATATTAAAAAGAGGCAATTGTAGAGAGAACATCTTACATATTTTATGAATGCATCACCTGTTAATTAATAAGTCTATGGCCTATGGTTTAGGCGGAAATAGAAGGTGGAACATTAGAAAGAAAACGAATTCTGGGAGAGAAGAAGGCAGGAAAATTTGCCAGATAATGTGATGAGCAAGACAAATGGTACCTGAACACAGTTAACCAGCCATGTGACAAAATATAGGTTACAACTTATAATAAAGACACATGCTCCACTATGTTCATAGCAGCCTTATTTATAGTAGCCAGAAGCTGGAAAGAACCCAGATGTCCCTCAACAGAGGAATGGATACAGAAAATGTGGTACATTTACACAATGGACTCAGCAATTAAAAACAATGAATTTATTAAATTCTTAGGCAAATGGACCGATCTGGAGGATATCATCCTGAGTGAGGTAATCCAATCACAAAAGAACACACATGATATGCACTCACTGATAAACATATGTTAACCCAGAAACTTAGACTACCCAAGATACAATTTGCAAAACACATGAAAAAGAAGAAAGGAGACCAAAGTGTGGATACTTCGTTCCTTCTTAGAATGGGGAACAAAATACCTATGGGGTGAGTTACAGAGACAAAGTTCAGAGCTGAGACAGAAAAAAGGATGATCCAGAGACTGCCCCACCCAGGGATCCATCCCATATACAACCACCAAACTCAGAGACTATTGCATATGCCAGCCAGATTTAGCTGACAGGACCATGATATAGCTATTTCTTGAGAGGCTATGCCAGTGTCTGACAAAAACAGAAGTGGATACTCACAGTCATCTATTGGATGGAACACAGGACCCCTAAATGAAGGAGTTAGAGAAAGTAACCAAGGAGCTAAAGGCGTCTGCAACCCTATAGGAGATACAACAATATGAACTAGCCAGTAACCCCAGAAATGTGTCTCTAGTTGCATATGTAGGAGACGATGGTTTAGTCTGCCATCAATGGAAGGAGATGCCCTTGGTCTTGCAAAGACCATATGCCCCAGTACAGGGGAATTCCAGGGCCAGGAAGCAGGAGTGGGTAGGTTGGGGAGCAGGGTGGGGAGGAGGGTATAGGGGACTTTTGGGATAGCATTTGAAATGTAAATGAAGAAAATATCTAATAAAATGTAGGTTAAAATAAATGGGATATCTTAAGTTAAATTTAGTCAGAGAAGAACCTACGTATATGGCCAAGGTAAGTATATATGGAGTCTGAGTCTTATTTCTGGGTGCATGGTGTTGGGAAACATAACCAGGGCCAAACCATAACACTAATTCTTCTGTTCGGAAAGTATTACAATGCTACAAAACCATCCTGTCCTGCTTGGCTTAGCTCTAATGAACATGTAGAGGAATGAGAACATTTCCCAAGGACAACCATCTAATGACACCTAGGCCCTAAGTCTGACAGTAAGGTATGTGTAGTTGGAAGCTATGGAGTACCTGTTTTATATGGTTACTTTCTTTTTGGTATGTTCAAGTTTTGTACTCTATGCTGACTGCTTCAGTATCTAGGCTTTTTCTGCTTTATGGTATAAATTCTCACACCAATGTACTCACCCTGAATTTTCAGATCTGAATTCTCAGATCTGCCTGTTAGAGGCTTCCATAAGGAGCACTGTCAATACAAATTGCAGTGTGCTATCTGAATTTTAGGGTAGGAGGTGTACTCAGGTGCAATTTTCCTATCTTTGTTATCCCAATTAAGTTTTTCAAAAGTGTGCACTTGTTATTAAAAGCCATTTCTGAAGCTCTGCAGATCTGAGGGAAAAGACTAGATTTTCTTTTGGAAGAATAGGAGATTCTCTCATTTATCTACCAGAATCTCTTCAATATCTACCTGGGCCTAGGGAAATGCTTTTTTTCCCCCCTCATTTGAGGCCACTTTCCTCAGAGTTATCAACACTCTCAGTTTTCCAAGATGGAAAAGAGGATATATATCACCAGGGTCTCCAAAGTCTGATCATAGTGTCAGAATAGTCATGACAGTTCTTTATATACACTGTGAGATCTTGTGTATACCATATCATAGTCTTCCCACATACTTTTGTTTGAATGTTAAAAATATTCTTATGTGTGTTTGTGAGTGTGTGAACTGAGTATTTTATTTTTGAAATAATATCCATGTTACTCTTTCAGGTTACAGATGGCCACCAGGTTCAGGTTAGTTAACGTTCACATTTTCTCCAATGTTCATTATTCACTTCTCTCCATTTTCCTTTAACTCTAAGCAACCAATAACTCTTTTCTCTGTCTATATAATTTTACCTGCTCTAGAATATCATATATGTGGAGTATAGTCCTTTTCAGTATGTAAAATATTTTCTGTCCAAATGGTGGTAAAGATCACCTGCTACTTATTTCATTGTATTGTAGTGCATCCTGGTTCTCCAGGCTAGGAAAAACAAGAATGCACCTGTGGATTGAGGACAGCAACCCAAGGGATTCCTACAGTTCTTTGCAACCCTTGAGGATAGAGCACTTACTACATGCACTGATTTCATCTGGGATAAGATAAGTCACTGTTCTCTCAAGTACCAGCTGGGGATTTATCCCTTGTTTATCCACAATCCCAAGAGAACTGTTCAGACCAATTTTCTTTCTAGGCTTTTATCTTTTCTCTTAGGCTCACCAAGTCTCGCTCATAACAGTCACCATAGTTTAATATAAAATTCATCCCACAAAAAGAATTGTGGTTTTCTTGGAGCCCTACAGTTCATTGTCTCTGGAAATTTACATTTGGATGTTGACAATGGGAACCATTCTTCTTACCTGTCCCTTCTTTTCTTCTGTTCATTATGTTTTGAATGCCATCAATCTCTATTATATAAAAGCTGCTCACAGACTTAGTATTCTCTGAGCAGTTATATATCTTAGTTTTCAATGCACCCCACACTAATATCATAGTGCTTTCCAAAGAGAAAACATTCAACTGATGGTTGGTGAATAAATAAATCAGTGAGCAGAGACTTTATTCAGATTTGCCATTTTTTTTATTATTCTTGATTAAACCAAGAATAACTAGGTACGCTGGGCATGGTAGCGCACACCTGTAACCCCATCACTTGGGAGGCAGAGGCAGATGGATCTCTGAGTTCGAGGCCAGCCTGGTCTACAGAGTGAGCTCCAGGACAGCCAGGGCTACACAGAGAAACCCTGTCTCAAAAAAAAAAAATTTAGGTACATAATATTCAATTTAATGGAACAATCTTGCCATCATTTTGATCTTGGCCTTCCATCCTCCAGAACTGTGGGGCTGTATACTTTTCCTGTTTCAGCACATAGTTCACGGTATTTTGTACTGTACATTAAAGCAGTATCGAGGAGGTATCAGTGTTCAGGTGACCAAGGAATCCAAGATGCTTCTGTGTTTTACATGTTTTTGCTCCACCCTCTTCAACATAGTCACCACTTTTTGCTGCTGCATAAAAGTGAAAGCTTGGGCATAAATCACCCTGAAGGAGAGGTAGACAGGGTGTGGATAGAATCTTATACTCTTTCACATAAATGATTACATTGTAATTTCATAGTAATAAGTACCTATAATTTGTTATATCAAGAATTGTCTTAACTTATTTGAAGAGCTTCTGAGGAGACCTGCATGGCCTCACAATCATTCTGTCTTCTCAAGGGTCTGTTATTTGACTGGTGATTTTCAAAAAAAAGAAGTACATATAGTTTTAAAATAATACTGTCAGTCTTTGCAGAAGATTTTCAGCCTTCTCCACCCAATGGCAATTTTCTGCAGTGCCCTTTTAATAACCTTCACAATCCCTGTAGGCTGAGATTTTTCTACTGCCTTTTGAATTCTGATAAATATCTTACCTGGTGTGTCTGCTACCTGCCACATGACAGAACTGCCTAAAAATATGCACATGTGCCTTTAGTATTTTGAAACCAAGGAGAGCTCCATTGCTATGTGACTGTTTATTTGGTCAGCAGAACTAACATGCCCTACAAGAAATATTTTGTACCTCATGGTAGGACTTCATTTTAAAAATTCTTTTTAACTGAAGAGGCCTGGTATGATGAAGGTGTTTACTTACATAGTGATTCCTGTGGTGTTCCCATATTCCTCTAAGGGAAACAGTGATCTTAGAATACTTAAAGGCACTCAGTTCATCTGTATATATAAATTCAGGGTCCTCTTTCATATAATTAATCCTATAGAACTTGCTGCAAATATGAGGATGATTGAGAAAATCTTCCCTGACTTGAGGGCTCCATTTTAAAATCAGATTATTTGGAAAATCAGACTCCACTACTCGTAGAATTTGCAAAACACTTTCACAGTATGTTGAAGATAGTTCTATCAAACATGCTGTTTGGAGGGAACATTTATATCTCAAAGGAACCAGAATGAAGGATAGTGTATTCAAAGAACCAGTACAGTAAGTGTGTAGGCTATATTCATAGGGAGAATATATATGTGTATATTTTTTTTTTGGAAGGAAGGATATAGCTTCTCACATGCTTATCTGGCAGCACTTTAGATTCCAGAGTTGGATAAAAGTGAATATGAGGATTTGTGTGGCCTGAAAAGAGCTACTTACATTGACCAGTTCTCAAGTGCTCAGGACATGAGGTTTTAGGGAAGAACCCATACAGTCTCCAAAATATAGTTCATTTTCACTGTCACTTTGCTAGCCAGATGTCTGTTGCTGGGACCAAATGTCTAAATAATCAAAGTGTAAAGAGGAAATATTTATTTTGGCTAAGAGATTTTAGTTCATGGTCACTGTGTTAGTCAGTGTTATTTAGAGGATTTAAATCAGTAAGATGAACATATATTACAAAGGGAATTTACTAAATTGACTTATATGATATACGGTGGGTAGTCCAAAAAATGCTGTCACACACTAGAAAAACCAAACATCTTGTATTTCCACACTTCAGAAGTCTGGATGTCTGACCAACCTGGTGCTAAGGGCCCAGGAGTATCTTTGAGAGACACTGATTTTGTGTTGAATGCCCAAACATGCAGATTTGACCATAAATAAAGAAGTGAAGCAGTGACAACTAATGGATGGATGAACTCGTTAACAAGAACCAAGGCAAAAATAGGAAAGTGATGTCTCTTTTTCCAATCTCCTTTCTTATCTGGGTTCACATTGGAAGGGAGCACATTTCAAGTGATTTGCACTTCAAATAATCTGAAGAAGAAAATCCCTCACAGGAATGCCTGCAGTTGTTCTTTCAGTTGATTCCAGATCCAGTTAAATCTACAAACAAGACTAGTCATCTCAGACACTTGGCCCATCCCAATTAGAATGGTGTGTCAAAAAATCCATGATAGAAGAGAGTGGCTGACTTAATAGAGGCTAAGAAACAAAGACTGTGAGGAGAATAAAGAAAAGGAGAAACATATATCCTTCAATCCCTTAAAAGCATGCTTTCAATAAACTAGTTCTGTTAGGTAGGCTACCTCTGAACCTTTGGACACCTTCCCATTGCTCTAGTAAGCTCCAAGTTTATAAATGGAGTGTAATTTATTCCTCTAACCAAGTTCTCACCATAACACTGCTGTGTTGGGAACTCTCTTCAACACTAGAAATTTTGAGTAACAGTATAGAAACAAACTATGGCAAATATCTTTTTTATTTAGTTATAATTTACTAACTTGTCCATAGACCTTTTTTGTGTTACTTGAGATACATTCTTGGGTCATGAAAAAGTAACAGGTAGAAGAGTTGCCTGGGAACATGAGGTATGGAACTATGAGGCTTGATGAATTAAAGCCATGTCTTTCTTTCTAAAGGGCCAATTACTACCCATGTGTTTCTTCAGAAAGTTATAAAATGTTAAAACTCTTATGTTCCTTCTCTGAGGAACAAGCTTAAGAAAGAAATGCTGTGTGGTAGACCTGCCCAAATTCATATATAAAAGAAAATGCCTGCTATAAATGAAGTGCAGAGTGCTTAGTAGATGTGGCAGTTCTTTTTAATATGTTATTAACTTAAGAGCTTACCAATTTGCCTCCTAAAAATGCACTTCTATTTTAGCTATCCAGAACATTTCAGATTGCGCTGTTTCTTAAATTTTCCCTCTCGAGTGAGAACTTAGTTTGTGGCAAAACTTCTACTCCATGGCCCAAACCATAGGTGTGAACCACTGTGCCTAGCTATTTCTTCTTGGAAGTGTATGTCTTATCCAGTAGAAAACTCAAAGTTTTGAGAAACTAAGTCACCTCTTAATGGAATTTCTCAGTTTTGTTTATATAAAACATGATTTTTGTTTACTTATCCTCTACTAATATTCTAGCTCTTGATTTAATTTGGTCAAGTTATACTCAACATAACCTAATTAGGTGGTCTTTCAAGAAACTGGATTCTGGATGTTCAGGCCAGAAAATGAGGACCAGCCTAAAAGTTTATGGGCACAACATCAAAGGAGTAGCATCCTATTTTCCAGGAACCAGGAATTGCTGGCATTTTGCACACAAGATTTAGTTCACACATTAGGTTTAGCTGCACCAGGCTAAGAACACAGAATACCTTCTATATTTGACCTAGAGAGTCACTTCTGCTTTTACCAGGACAAATGATTGTTTTCTATTCCATACTTTAAAAAGTATCTATCTTTATATGAACCTTAATAATATTCACTTTAACCCAAAGTTAACTGTCACAGAAGAAATGCATGTATTGGAAACATGCTGTGTGTTTGGGGCACGCAGCACCCAAATGCTTCCAATTAGCAGATTCTAAGACTCCTGGATTGACCACATATACAGTAGTCTCCAGTGCTGTAGACTCTCCATCTTCCTTTTAGTACAGGACCCTTGGTACTTCGAGCTACTTTTTACAGTGAACCTGACATATCCTAGAATTACCTGAGGCGAAGGAACCTGTAAGCTGAGCAAACCTACTCTTCCATTTCATTGATTTGAAATATATTATTGTTGTTGTTGTTGTTATTGACATATGAGAGTTTTGACTGCATGTATATCTGTGCATAATATGCATAGACTATACATGAAAGCCATATTCCATGAGTCTGGAGTTACAAACAGTTCTGACCCACAATGAAGGTGCTAGAAGTTAATCCTATGTACTCTGGAAGAGCAGTCAGAGCTATTAACCACTGAATCATCTCTCCATCCCCCTTCTCTGTCAAATTCTTTGAGGTCAGAGTGTTTTACCATGGTGACAGACCAAACTAAGAAAATATCCATTGAAAGTAGGCATCTCATCTTGGCTTATGGCACTCCTTGAGCCTCTTTTGCTCTATTGACCTTTGGTAAAATATCTCAGAATAGTATCTTCAGTTTACAGTTTCTGAATACCCTATAAGAGTAATGAGTGAGTCCCTCTGTTAGAGATTTCAATCACAACCTTGACTATTTCATTGTTGAAGTACATTACGGAGTTGTCAGATTCTGAGATTCCTGCAGTTTGAAAGCCACCTCAATATTTATCCATAGATATTCTTGTATTGTTAGACAGGGCCACATTGTCACCACTTTGCTGGCCTGAAGCAACTCTCAGAAAAGAAATATTCCTGACAATAATAGAAGAAAGTAAGATGGTAATTCATAAGGTTACTTGTGAGACTATGCCGGGCCTAGCAAACACAGAAGTGGATGCTCACAGTCAGCTAATGGATGGAGCACAGGGCCCCCAATGGAGGAGCTAGAGAAAGTACCCAAGGAGCTAAAGGGGTCTGCAGCCCTATAGGTGGAACAACAATATGAACTAAGCAGTACCCCGGAGCTCTTGTCTCTAGCTGCATATGTATCAAATGATGGCCTAGTCGGCCATCACTGCAAAGAGAGGCCCATTGGACACGCAAACTTTATATGCCCCAGTACAGGGGAACGCCAGGGCCAAAAAGTGGGAGTGGGTGGGTAGGAGAATGGGGCGGAGGGTATGGGGACTTTTGGGGTAGCATTGGAAATGTAAATGAGGAAAATACCTAATAAAAATATTAAAAAAGAAAAAAAAAACCTTAATGGGCTAAACTGAGTTTTCTCATAGCAAACCTAGTTTATTGTCACATCTGTTTCTGTGCAGATGTGCCATTAGAGTACCAGAGTTTTCACATTGGTGGTCAAGAAATACTTAGAAAGCTTCTCTCTGAAAATGTAGTTAAACTCTGTTTACTTGCTCTCAGTCCTTCTGATCAAGGTTCTAACTCCTAGAGGGTCTGTGAGAAGAAGGCAGCTAAGTTTTACAGAATTAAATATGTTCACTGAGGCATCATATGGAGAGGATGATGGACATCATTGGGAACTCTCTGTACTCCCAAGAGGAAGTTACTCTCAGTGTTAGGTTGGAATCCCTGGTTTGCCCCACTGGCCCACAGGGTCCAGCAAATTCCATTTTCTCCTTCTCCTTCCAACCCTACAAACTTGGAAAGCTTCTAAGAAGAAAAGGGCACAAAAAGAATAAAAGACCCAGTCCCACATTCCTGACATACGTGATAGGTGTCTCAACCCTCATTACCTGAACTCACAAGCCCCCCCAACCCCTCCCCCATAAGAGGTTCCCCAGGTCATAGTCTGCCTACCACTTTTCCTGGTTTCTTCTCCTGACCCTGGCGAGCTCACTAGGGAGCCCATTCTTTTTTTTTTTTAATTAGGTATTTTCCTCATTTACATTTTCAATGCTATCCCAATGGTCCCCCATACCCACCCCCCAATCCCCTATCCACCCACTCCCCCTTTTTGGCCCTGGCGTTCCCCTGTACTGGGGCATATAAAGTTTGCAAGTCCAATGGGCCTCTCTTTACAGTGATGGCCTACTAGGCCATCTTTTGATACATATGCAGCTAAAGACAAGAGCTCCCGGGTACTGGTTAGTTCATATTGTTGTTCCACCTATAGGGTTGCAGTTCCCTATAGCTCCTTGGGTAATTTCTCTAGCTCCTCCATTAGGGGCCGTGTGACCCATCCAATAGCTGACTGTGATCATCCACTTCTGTGTTTGCTAGGCCCCGGCATAGTCTCACAAGAGAGAGCTATAACTGGGTCCTTTCAGTGAAATCTTGCTAGTGTATGCAATGGTGTCAGCATTTGGAAGCTGATTATGGGATGGATCCCTGCATATGGCAGTCACTAGATGGTCCATCTTTTCGTGACAGCTCCAAATTTTGTCTCTGTAACTCCTTCTATGGGTGTTTTGTTCCCATTTCTAAGAAAGGGTAAAGTGTCCACACTTTGGTCTTCGTTCTTCTTGAATTTCATGCGTTTGGCAAGTTGTATCTTATATCTTGGGTATCCTAAGTTTCTGGGCTATTATCCACTTATCAGTGAGTACATATTGTGCAAGTTCTTTGTGATTGGGTTACCTCACTCAGGATGATGCCCTCCAGGTCCATCCATTTGCCTAGGAATTTCATAAATTCATTTTTTTAATAGCTGAGTAGTATTCCATTGTGTAAATGTACCACATTTTCTGTATCCATTCCTCTGTTGAGGGGCATCTGGGTTCTTTCCAGCTTCTGGCTATTATAAACAAGGCTGCTATGAACATAGTGGAGCATGTGTTCTTCTTACCGGTTGGGACATCTTCTGGATATATGCCCAGGAGAGGTATTGCAGGATCCTCTGGTAGTATTATGTCCAATTTTCTGAGGAACCGCCAGACTGATTTCCAGAGTGGTTGTACAAGCCTGCAATCCCACCAACAATGGAGGAGTGTTCCCCTTTCTCCACATCTTCGCCAACATCTGCTGTCACCTGAGTTTTTGATCTTAGCCATTCTGACTGGAGTGAAGTGGAATCTCAGGGAGCCCATTCTTAAATAAACCTGCTCTTTTAACTTTTAATTTGGCTGAATTGGCTAATTTCTTTAGCGGAGAAATCCTATTTTTTAGGTCTTCCTAAAACACTCATGTGGACTCCAAATGGGGCTTATACATCATTCATTATGCTAACGAAAGTGAGAGCGTTTGATCATACATTGGATTAAAAACAAAAATCCAATGACCTTTACTGGGGCTCTGATGGACCAACAGGAGAACATAGCCAGGACTGAATGCTGTTAAAGTATACATTTAAACCCCATTCACAGTCTTTCCTTAAATAATACGCAATGCTACGATGTTGTCCCAGCTACTCCAATATAAACACCTGTGGTAATTTGGCTAAGACTATCCCTCATAGAATGTGACATTTGAATACGTGGTTCCAATTGGTGTCATTGTTTGGAAGGCTTAAGAAATATGTGGCCTTGCTGGAGGAAGGATGTTATTGGAGTCAGACTTTGAGGTTTCTAAGCCACATGCTCTTCTCGGTTTGAGCTCTGTTTAATGCTTGCAATTCAAGATATGAGTCAGTCTTCAGCTGCTCCTGACACTGTGCCTGCTGCCCCGTGATACACTCTTATCACTCTGGATCCATAAATCGTAAATAAACTCTTTATTCTGTAAGTTGCTTTGGTCATGGTGTTTTATTACAAAAGCAGAAAAATAGCTGATGAATCAATCCCCTCTTGAAAGGTTTCATTTGTGCCAAACTCCTGAAAAAATTTGTGCAAACACCATGGGAAATTACATGGGCTTCCTAGAAACAACTTCTGAAGCAAGATAAGTCTAGTGCCTTCTGAATTAGTGGTTGGAAGAAGTTCAGGAATTCTCTGGATGTTTAACTCTAGATCATTAGCCAGATTTGTGATCTCTCAATTTGCTGATGTGAAGCCATATTCCCCAAAATACACCCATTGAAGTCTGGAAGTAATATCTTGGGTCATTCTCACCTGGGGGACCAAAATGGGGCCAAATTGACAGTCAGAACTAGGAGGGAATGTGATTCATTTTATTAGATGTAAAACTTACACTCTCCTTTCTGTGTCCTTACCTGATTCTTGGGAAGGTCTGGGTGTCTACTATCTGATGACCTGATGCTACTCCTCAGAGGAAAAATTCTCAACTCTTAAGCTTCCCAAGATTTCAGTAAGAATCAAATATATACAGTGATATTGGTTGGGTCCTACATGGGCTGACATAGGAACAGAGAATGGTGAGATAAAGAACAGAAGCACCATAAGAATTCAGAGATTCCTCTCATCTTTCTTGAGAGACCTCACCTTTTCTGTGGATATATATATTTTTTTTCCCCTTAGAACAAGCGCTTCTCCCCAAAGTGACCAAGTGACCTAAGCAGTACCACATTCAGCTACTATGCTGAATATGCCAGGACATGACTTTGTCTTATATCAGGTGGTGTGTGGGTATGTGTGTGTGTGTGTGGGGGGGGGATTCTTCAAGCTAATCATAGGACTCCAAGTGTTTTCCTCTTTGACACTACAGCTTTTACAGTGAATTATCCATTTCTCTGAACTCAAAAACATTAAGAGCAAGCAAATCTACCTGATACCCCTATCCCCAAAATTTGTCTGTGTGTTTTATTCTCTTTCTCTTGCTCTTCCTCCTTTCCTCTTCTTTTTGCTTACTCTTTCTTCTCCACATCTGCCTTCAGTACCATCTTTTTTCCTCTCTTTTCTCTTTCCTCTCTCCCTCCCTTCCTCTTAATACCCTCCACATTCTGTCCTTTCCAAAGAAGCAATACATGATAAATTGTAAATTTCTTTGTAAGCCACTATCTACTGCACAAAGAAACTGCTCTGATCAGATCTGAAAGCTCCAGTAATTTATGGGCAAAATAATGTGAAATTAGAGTACAGATTGATACTACTTCCATTTAGTACAATAATAGTAGGAGGTTCATCTCATTGGGGGCTGTAGGTACCCTCACTATGCTTCCTGGTTAGATTTACTATACCAGATACATGTTTCTTTCTATGGACCAGGTTCCTGTCCTGGAGCACAGGACCACAACACCCCAGTTGAGCACTGTGACAACTAGTCATGTGGCATAGATCCCAGCGTTCCACATGCTAATGAGGTATCTAGATGGGCCAGCTCCAAGCATTTAGCCAATAAGCTTCTCTTCCTGAATATTCTTCCTGCAAGAGCCATTTAATGTCTGGTCCACCCTGAGTAAGTTGTATGCATCTATTCTTCACTATGCATAAACAGTTTGGACAAGCAAGGACTATCTTTCTCATCAAGAACTGCCATGGGGGGAAACCTTTTTCATGCAGAGCCACCACACTTAAGTCTCCCCGAAGAAGGCCTCTCTTGCTCCAGACACACCCTTGAGCATAGCCAGATTCCCCATCGCTGGCCTTTGGCTACTCCTTTCCTGTCTCCTTGCTGTTTCCTTTCCTGACTCCTTGCTGTTCCCAGCGGTGTCTGGGTGTCCAGGAGTTTAGGAACTCCAGCTTTGGCACCAGACCACTGCATTTCTTATCCAGCCTGGAACCCCCATTTTAGGCTTCTTTCAGCCACTCCTGAACAATTGTCAGGATGCTGTGAGCCTGGTACCCTGAGGATGGAATGTAGCCTAGAGTCTCCACCTTTCATTTGCCAAAGGGGAGTTCACTCACTCAGACCCATACTAGATATATCATGTCTTCTGACTCCATGAGTACCCATCTCCAGCTACTCCTTATCCAGGTCCAGGACCCTCTGGACTCATGTTATGCCAGAGGGAGCCCCATCTGAATAAACACCAGGTTGTTGTGTCTGGCCAGTAAATCACAACCTGGGTTCTAGCCTGGAAAGGCATTTTGGAAACCTGGAAGAGAAGAGGGGCTGGGCTGCGCAAGATAAGGAAGGAACCAAGACAAAGGTCTCTGCTCGAGGTTCAATTTTTACTATTTCGGCACTCCGTTATGAAGGAAGGGGGAGGGGCCTAATTCCCGCCAAATAATCTTGGAGTCCAGTAGCATGGTGTTCACGTGATGGCTTCGGAACAGCAAAGCCGCAGGTTTCAGCAGTGGGCGTGGCAGAACGATTGATCCGAAAGCTCCATCCAAGAGTAAACAGTGAAACCATTAAGGCTGGGGGAGGGGAAGCTACACCAGGTCTTTGTGCTGGGAGGTACCTCTGATATAGAGTCGTCTTCTCTGAAGTTATCACCCCACATAAATCATTTGTTCAATCTCAAACTATGAGTTGGGATGTTAATTCAATAGTGTTGGGATCCCCAACAAATTCTGGGAAGATGGGTGTCACAGGATCTAAACCAAAATGTATTCACCACCTGAAATGTTATTTGCCTAATGTCTGTGAAATAAGCCAATTAAAGTCAGATTAGATTATATTAAAGACAGGTTTATCGGGAAGCAGCTCTCAGGCAGGAGAGTCTACTGGTTGCAAGGACTAAGGCCAGGGAAGTTGCCATGGGGAAAGGGGGGAAGAGGGGGGGGGAGAAAGAAAGAGAGAATGGACATGCACCAGAGAATGAAGGAGAGAGAAAGGGGCATGTGCACAGAGAGAGAAGAGGAGAAGAAGGGGAAGGAGGAGGAGGAAGAAGAGGAAGAGGAGGAGGAAGAGGAGGAGGAAGAGGAGGCAAGGCGAAGAAGAAGAAGAAGAAGAAGAAGAAGAAGAAGAAGAAGAAGAAGAAGAAGAAGAAGAAGAAGAAGAAGAAGAAGAAGAAGAAGAAGAAGAAGAAGAGTGCAAAAATGTCTTGATTATATAGGGAGGAGCCTCTGGGGTAAGGGTAGCCCAGCCCCTGGGCTGTCAAGTTTAGGGTTGGGGGCAGGGTATGTCAGGTAGGAACTGAGGGATGCTAGGAGAACCTGGAAGCCAGATCTGCTTTGGTATGTAAAATATGCACTTTAATCCCTTGTTGAAGGTCTGAAAGCAAAAACAATATCTTCATCAAAAGTCTCATACCATCAAGCATTCATGGGCAACTTAGTGCTATGGTAATTCAAAGTCTCCAGGATACTTCTGTCCAAAAACTCAATGGGAGGTGTCACATACCTAGGCTTTTTATTTACTATCCTATGGCTTCAGGTAGGAACAGTATATCCACTATGTAAGTTCAGTCCAATCATATATACATACATGCACACACACATGCATGTACATGCATACATGTAACCACAAATGCACATGCATATGCGCAGACACACGTGCCTCATATCTCCAGTTTTTTTTTCTTTCATTTCAGTTAGCAATTGTTAGGTGTGGCCAGAAAATATTATAACTCAGAACTATCTAGAAATAAAGAATTCTTAAGCTTGAAATTGTGAGTGAGTGTGTGTGTATGTGTGTGTGTGTGTGTGCTTTTCTGAGAAGTGTGATGATGTTTCATACAATTTTAACCTGTCATTATTAGACATCCCATTATGTAATCTCTCAATATTTTGTATGTTACTCATCCAGTGGTCATCTACTAGATATCTCAGCTACTATGCAAACTAGAAGGCTTTTCTTAAAATATACCCTAGGTATATTATTTTCTTAAAATATTATGCTATGTCACAGAACCTTCTCCATTGATACTATTTAATCTCATTGTACAGTGATGATATTCTTTCATATCATTACAAGAAGGTCAAGTGTCAATAATAAAATATGCGACCAATGATCACATTTGAATTATTTATGCTATTATAATTGTTCCATTTTATTATTTGTTATAATTAATTTTTAGTATCCGAAGTTAAAACTTCAAATTTATTATCAATATGTACATATGGGGGAATAGCATATGCACATGCTTTTCAACTTATGATAAAAATTTTATGCCCATGAACCTATAATAAATTGAAGATATATGCATGTATTACCCTCAGTTATCTTGTTTTTTAAGCTTAATTTATTTATTTTATTTATGTGAGTACACTATTGTCTTCAGACACACTAGAAGAGGCCATTGGATCCCACAACAGATGATTGAGAGCCACCAAGTGGTTTCTGGGAATTGAACTCAGAACCTTTGGAAGAACAGTCAGTGCTCTTAACCACTGAGTTATCTCTCCAGTGCCACACTTTAGCCATTCTCACTTACAGAATGAAACATTTTGTAGTATTGGTTCCTTTTGTTATTTCATGGTTTACTAGAAGTGGTGTCTCTGTGTAACATCAGGAGAGACGATTGTAAGATGTATTGTTCACCCAGGAAGGAAAAGAATTTGAAGTTCAAAATACAGTACTATTAAAATCATGCTATGTTCATCCTTACCTAAATTTGAAAAATCATAAGCATAATTTCTATGAGTTGAAGACTATTTGTATAGCATTTGATGATAGTATTTTCAGCTTTGCATATCCATTGAAGGTCTAGGAATATAATTCCTACAGTTTCAAGCCTGAGGGCAGGGGAAGTCAACTGTCATCTTGTTCTGTACAGTATGGTACTCATGATCTGTTTCTATTCTCGGTGTTGAAGCAAGTTATTAGTTTTTTACAAGTCTTGATTCATATCTCTAAGTTCAGCCTCAGTAGCTGCATTTGGAAGCAGGAGCAGCTCCCTTTCCAGGTCTCAATCCTGGCTGCAGTTATGACTCCAGGTTCCTCGCTCACTTTATTTATAATGAATTTCATGTAGGAAAGGGTTTTATCTTTGTGAAGGATAAAATTTCAACACAAATGCCCTTTTAAATCATAGATAATAATGTAAGGAAATTTAACCAGTATCTAAAAACACAGACAAATTATCTGTTAGATATTCCATTAAACAAGAAAGGCATATGAACAAAATTAAGCTATAGAAAGTAAAATAGAAGGAGAAAGATGAGAAGAGAGGTGTGAATGACTTTTAGACATCATAACAGCAGAGAACAGAGGAAAACCTAATAAACAGTTCTATATCCAGTTTACACAGATCCAGTGACTGCTATCTCTTCTATCACCATCCTTTGAAATGCTAATTATCAGGTTAACTACCTTCCAAAATTCTTTAAGAACTTTCTTTCCTTAATCTGAAGGTCTTTGTTCTGTAAGATCTATTTAAAATATTTTCACTTCCTGTGAAGCTTCTGAAAGGCATTTGTTTATGGGAGGATTGGGGCACCTGTACTCCTTGAGTTTGAAATAGTTATCATATCCTGTGTGAGACTTCTCCAACTTCCAAGGACTTCAGTTACTTTGATGTTTACACTGCACATGGTTTTATATTCTGTACACAAGACTTACAATAATTTAAAAATTATTCTTTGGATTTTATCTTACTTCGGCAATGCTCATGGTAAGCTTTTTAGTTTCATGACCAATATCTATCCCCTCATATACACACAAATATACACATATAAGATATAAAGGATCGGTATACATTATATTTATCTCTCTGAGCATGGGTTATTTCACCAAGTTCAATAAACTTCAATTATATATAGTTTTCTACAAATGTCTTGATTTTACTTTTCTTTATGATCACAAAAAATTCTGTAGTTCATTGGTACCACTTAAACTTCCTTATTTTATCTCTTGATGGGCATCTTGATTGGCTGCATTTCACAGGTATTATGAATATTAGCAATAAACATAAATGTGTGTCTTTGGAATATGATTCACCTCCCTGTGAGTAATTACCCAGGAGTAGCATAGCTGTGTAATATAGTAATTATTTTTGAAAAACCTGTATACTGATTTTCTGATAGAATATATGGAATAAGAAGTGGGCCTGAGGTTGCATGTGGGAAGAAGTAGGAAGTGAAGAGCAGGGAATCAGAGGATTGAAGTGAAACAAAAAATTTTTAGAATATATGAAATATGATAATGAAACTCATGATTTTATAATCTAATTTCAAAACAAATAAACAATTAAAATAGAAAAAATACTTTTCAGTGAACAATCAGTAAACCATAAAATTCTCTAAGACTGGATAATTTGGATTTTGTCAATATATCTGGCACATACAATGAACTCAGCAAATGACTTACATTACTCCTTCATTGATTGATCAACATAAGAAATGGAATTTTAAAACTTTTTTTTTTTTTTTTTTTTTTTTACTGGAGCTAGGCCATAAGGCGTATGGGAGATTAATGGTGTAATGGCAGGAAAGAAACTTATTCTATGTGGCTACATAAGGAAAAGCATGAAATAATCTGTCATCAAGGTTTCAAAAATAGTCTTGAGATTGTATAGAACAGGGAAAAGGTAAAGGTCAGGCCTTTGACTAGCTAGTGACCTGAGTCAGGCCATAACCTTGTTGGTCGTTTTCACTTTTGTCATTGGAAAAATGGATTATTAGCATCCAGATGCTGACTTTCTTTTCATGTTATTTATAAGAAAAATGCAAGACTCAAGGCACTAAAATCTTATGCCAAGCAATTAAAAATATAATTGAGATTGCGGATACCAAAAGATCCCTAGTGTTCCCTAGTGTTGTTGCTGAAAACAGAAATTAGGTCCTCTAGAAGAGCAGTATACATTTTTAACCATTGAGTTAACCTTTCACACCCTGCAATTTTTTTTGTTTGTCTGTGTCTGTGTGTATGTCTCTCTCTCTCTCTCTCTCTCTCTCTCTCTCTCTCTCTGTGTGTGTGTGTGTGTGGTTTGTTTTTGTAGTTAATATTGAAGAGAGAGAAAAAGAGACAGAATTACTCACATGTACACATAGAGACACACAGACAAGAAAGAGGAAGAGAAAGAGGAAGAGGAAGAGAATCTCCTGAGGAGAGGATAGCTGAAGAGTTGCCTTCTTCAGATAGGCCTGTGAGCATGTCCATGGAAGCATCTTCTTCAGTAATAATTGATATGGATTGTCCCAGCCCATTGTGGGTGGTGCCACCAGTTTGGCAAGTGCTTCCAGGTTGTACAAAGAGATAAACTGAGCAAGCTACCACCACAGAGAATAAGGAGAGTAAGCAGGGTTTCTCTTTGGTCTCTGCTTCAATTCTTGCCTCCAGGTTCCTGTCCTGCTTAACTTTTAAAATCACATTTCTATTATCATCGCTCTCTATCATCAATCCTTTCATTCTCACATCCTTCCTCTCATCTTCTACTCTCTGCTGATGCTGTGAATAACTTTTATTGTACTTGAAACATGAAAATTCCAGACAGTTCTGTCTTGGCTCTTTATTATTTATCCCTACGGGAGTATGTTTTCAAAAGCACATATTGTGTGGCTGTTATTCAATTATATCTGTAGATCAATATATCTAAAAATGAAGAAAAAGTAAAGTTATAACCATTCAGGGAATAGGATATTTAAGTGTAAAACTAGAGAAAAAGAAACAGCTTTTGTTGCTTGGGAGATCTGTGGAATGGTTCTGTGAGTGAGTGCCTTAAAAAGTGTACATATGGTGAACCTTGACAAAGAGTCGTGTCATTGAGGAATGTCCTAGTCCCTGGTACAAACTTCTGTCTTTGTTAGAATTTCTATTACTGTGAAGAATCATCATAACCACAGAAACACTTGTGAAGGAAAATATCTAATTGGCTGACAGTTTAGAGGTTTTAGTCAATTATCATCATAGTGGGTCACATGACAGTGTGAAGACAGACATGGTTCTGGGGAAAGAACTCAGAGTTTTGCACATCCAGATTGGCAGGCAGCAGGAAGAGAACTGGTTTGAGCATTTGAGATCTCAAAGTCTGTCTCCACAGTGACACATTTCCTCCATTGAGACCACACCTAACTCTAATAAAGGCCACGCCTTCTCATAATGCCACAGCCTATGAGCCAAGCATTCAAACACATGAGTCTATGGGGCATTTCAGTTCAAACAACAACAGGCAGAAAATGTTTGCTTGAGTAATTGCAGTTTGATGACTGTTCAATAGAAGTTTAAGCAATAAATTACAGTACCTTAATAGTTAAGAATAACAAGGTTTTTTTGGAAGAAGTTATAATTGACTAAAATAAACCTTTAAAAAGCAACAAGCTACATGCACTATCTAAAGATGACTTCTTAATCAGGAAATAACTTTGGAATCAAAAACATGAGCAGCAAGACTCAGGGTTTTGAATATGGCTTAAGAAGGTGTTTAATGGAAAGGTTCTAGAAAAGAAAAGTAGAGTATTCAGTATTAGTTAAGACAGAAGATAATTGCTAATCAAGAATTTGAGGATATAGAATTATTATAAGTAGTCAAATCAAAGCACCATAACCAGAATCAATGTTTTCTGAAGCTATCCAAAGCTTATAGTAACAGTATTTCTATTTGTGTAACGTTAAATTACTTCACATCAATTAAATGTTTCGCTAATTTGAAAGACATACATACATTTTTTTCTCAGTGGTTCTGGAAAATATTTCAGGGAGATAAATTCTGTTTTTGTTTTTATTTTTACAACATTTTAAGGCTCTTGATATTAAGAGTCACACAGAGGGAATGTGGCTGTCATATTTTGTTTATGGGTATATGTATATGCATTAACACATCGAGTTTCCTGGATATTGGTAAGAATTCAAAATGTTATGCAGAGTAACAATTATCAAATTTATACCAAAGCCTCATTTTTAAATGGATTGTAATTAATCTTTAAGCTCTTTGATATTCACTATGGTAACTACATAAAAACATGACTGAACTCTGGGTTGGTTCTAGAATGATTTATTATTCAAAATTGTAGCAGAGTAAATTTTAGCTGTAAAACATGACCTTTTTAGTGCAATATTTCCTGAATCCCAGCCCAAAGTTATTTGACTTCACACAGGGATTCAGTATCATAAATTTTTGCCATTCTCTTCAAATAAAACTATATTGAATAGTGCTCTTTTATTAGGGAGCAAAACAGAAGCAAGCCAAGTTAAATACAAACCCATACACATATGCACTAACATACACATAGACACACTTATCCCAAATGCCCTGGGGATATCCCCCTGAGGAGAAAAATCAGTGGCAGAACAGATATTTCATTGATTTGCCTGTGGCAAACATTATTTAAGACAGAATCTATCTCATACTCAAGTCTATCTTGAGATTTCTCCTACGGTAGATTTTTATTACATTTGGTGATTTTTTCCACATTATTGTGTGGAATTTAATGCGGATTACATAGTATATTATCAATATTAAATATTTAATAGCAATCACTTACTACATATTGATAAACCAGGCATAGTATATTATCAATATTAAATATTTAATATCAATCATTTACTACATATTGATAAACTAGGCATTATATGGTCTGTTTTACATCCATTAATTAATATATTCCTCAAATGATCCAGGAGTTTTTCTGTCATAGTTAGCCTCAGCTGTCAACTTGACAGAAAGCTGTAGACACGTTTGAAAAGGAACCTCTGTTGAATAATTGCCTCCATCAAATTGGTCTGTGGGCAGTATGTGAGGTATTGTCTTAACTGCTAATTGATGGAGGGGGATCCAGGCCACAGCTGTAGGCAGATGTGCCTGAGCTAAAGAAGAAAAGGAGTAGTTGAGCGTTTACTTGAGAGTGAGCTGGAAAACACCTTTGCTCTTTGGTCTCTGCTTTGCATCCTGCTTTGCCTTTCCTACTTGAACTCCTACTTTGGCTTCCCTTAATGGTAGATTATGGCTTCTAAGCCAAATAAACCCCTTCCTCCTCTTAGATGTTCTTGGTCATTGTGTTTATCACTGCAATAAAAAGGCAGATAAGAAAAAATAGGTACCAGAGAGTGGGTGTTGCTGTGTTAGACCAGGGTTGTAGAAGAAAGGTGGAGGTTGGTGGAGAATTTGTTCTGTAAAGTCATTGAGTCCTCAAAGCTTAGAAAATTTTTCTGTGGATGCTTGAAGGATAAGCTTCCTGAGAAACTTGCAGATTATACAGATTTGTCTTATGAAGTTTCATAGAGAATGAATTGCATTGTCAGGGCAATTAGTATGATGTTTTGAATTTAAAATATTTGTAACTAAAATGTAGCTTTACTGCGGGGCATTTGATACTAATTATCAGGGGTTGGAAAATAAGCTTTGATTAATAAAAGGTGAACATCTTTAAGGTAAACTTTTCTAGAAAAATATTTCCTCAGAGTAAGGTCACTTAATATGTGTTTCTATGATGTCAAGGATTTATCTGAAGTTGGTAGCTGAACTTGGTAATGTGTAAGAGTATCTCCACATAGTAAAAGTTTGAGAAAAATGAAGTCAGTCATGGAGAACAACTGAGGCTTGTTATCATGTGGCAGGGTTGGAATTCCTGCAGAGAAAGCTTTACTGAAGATGCAGCCTTAGTTGCTGTGGAGACCCAGCATATTGGAGATTCCAGGACCATGAGATAATCACCAAATATAATGTCAGGGTGGGGTATAGCCAGCCTAAGATTATGTGATAAATTCTGTGTGCTGATGATGACAGAATCAGCAATCAACAAAATATGGCTTCTTCAGGAGGCCCAGAAGACAGTGTATGGGTGCCGGGAAAATGGGACATTATCTTCTGACACTGGTATTTTGGATTTTCTTTGATCTGATTTTAACTGTGCTCTGATTCATCCTTATGGAGTGAGAAAGCATGTAATTTATTGTTTATTTTATAGGACCTTACAGGTAAGACAATTTAGATTTTTAAAGACATATCAGACTTTTAAAATACTGAAAACTTTAAAGAGTGTGGAAAATTTAAAGTTGTTTAATAATTTATATTGTGATAATAGCCTTTGATCTTAAGGACAACCATGAAAGAGAAAATTATAATCATGATATATTATTAGTATGGTAAGATTTGTTTTTACATGTGTGTGTGCATGTCTGTGTGTGTGTGTGTGTGTGTGTGTGTGTGTGTATACCCATGTAAGGCCGCAGTTTTTAAAGTGATGTTATAGTGTGTCAAAGCTGATAAAGAATGGAATGTTGTAGTTAGTTAGCTTTACTGTCAGCTTGATACAAACCTAAAGACACCTGGGAAAAGAGAGCCTCAGTTGTAAAACTACCTCAATCACCATGCCTGACCTAAAGCTGTACTACAGAGCAATTGTGATAAAAACTGCATGGTACTGGTATAGGGACAGACAAGTAGACCAATGGAATAGAATTGAAGACTCAGAAATGAACCCACACACCTATGGTCACTTGATCTTTGACAATGGAGCTAAAACCATCCAGTGGAAGAAAGACAGCATTTTCAACAAGTGGTGCTGGCACAACTGGCAGTTATCATGTAGAAGAATGCAAATTCATCCATTTCTATCTCCTTGTACTAAGGTCAAATCTAAGTGGATTAAGGAGCTCCACATAAAACCAGAGACACCGAAACTTATAGAGGAGAAAGTAGGGAAAAGCCTCGAAGATAAGGGTACAGGGGAAAAATTCCTGAATAGAATAGCAATGACTTGTGCTGGAAGATCGAGAATCGATAAATGGGACCTCATAAAATTGCAAAGCTTCTGCAAGGCAAAAAAACACTGTCAATAAGACAAAAAGACCACCAACAGATTGGGAAAGGATCTTTACCTATCCCCAATCAGATAGGGGAATAATATCCAATATATATAAAGAACTCAAAAAGGTGGACTCCAGAAAATCAAATAACCCCATTAAAAAATGGGGCTCAGAGCTGAACAAAGAATTCTCACCTGAGGAATACCGAATGACAGAGAAGCACCTGAAAAAATGTTCAACATCCTTAATCATCAGGGAAATGCAAATCAAAACAACCCTGAGATTCCACCTCACACCACTCAGAATGGCTAAGATCAAAAATTCAGGTGACAGCAGATGCTGGCGAGGATGTGGAGAAAGAGGAACACTCCTCCATTTTTGGTGGGATTGCAAGCTTTTACAACCACTCTGGAAATCAGTCTGGTGGTTACTCAGAAAATTGGACATAGTACTACCAGAGGATCCTGCAATACCTCTCCTGGGCATATATCCAGAAGACGTTGCAACCGGTAAGAAGGACACATGCTCCACTATGTTCATAGCAGCCTTATTTATAAAAGCCAGATGCTGGAAAGAACCCAGATGCCCTTCAACAGAGGAATGGATACAGAAATTGTGGTACATTTACACAATGGAGTACTACTCAGCTATTAAAAAGAATGAATTTATGAAATTCCTAGACAAATGGATGGACCTGGAGGGTATCATCCTGAGTGAGATAACCCAATCACAAAGGAACTTACACAATATGTACTCACTGATAAGTGGATATTAGCCCAGAAACTTAGGATACACAAGATATAAGATACAATTTGCTAAATGCATGAAACTCAAGGAGATGAAACTCTTAAAAATACCAAATACTATGAGTTTCAGGAAACAGTATTAAATGAGAAGTTTATATTCATCAATATTTGTATGATTTTTTTTTACATAGAAAATCTTTGGCTGCTTAAGGACATAGTAACTAGAAAGGAAAACTATATGAAGCATAGATTTTATAGGATGGTAAGAAATTATAAAGACCCAAGTAGAGTTGGCTGTAGATAAAGAAAATATAGTGAAGGAAAATGAGCAGAGTAATGAAGGGAAAAATCAAAATAATTTTGTTAGTGTTCTTGTCAAGGTAATAGTGCAAACATATGTTTGATAGAGTCTCTTGGATATTTAGAACATTATAAATTGATTATTGATTTAGAAGTCTTTAGGGTTAATGCTATGTTTTATTGTTGAAAATACTTTTTACCACATTTTACAAAATAGGTGGCTTTGGAATTTTATTTGAACAAAGGAGAGGAACATTTCTATATAAACAGGGTATCATAAGCAGACAGAACAGATAAGAAAACTAGGTTGGCATCTACCATCGTGGCATATTCAATCACAGCAGGAAGTATAGTGTTTTTTTAAAGCATGAGTTCATTGCAAGTGATGAGACAGGAGCAGATGCCATCCTGTAGACTTCCTTCTATGCTTGCTTAAATGTCTGTGGGCAGGGACACTGCACAGCCAAAATACTGCTTTAGAAAAATAATACTGGCACAAGTGTATAGGACAACCTGGCGAGAGGAAGAATTCTTTTCACCCCTTTACCTCTCACTTTCAAGTACAAAATGAAAGAACTAAGTGTATCTGGAGTTTATGTTTTTTGTTAAACTGCCAGTGAATTTTTCTGACACAAATGCCAGGTATGACTCTGGGCTGGCAAACATCCCACTTGACTGCTAGGTCACATTTACCAATACTACCTCTCACACTTCTTTTGAGACCTTTGGAAATATTACTTCAAATCCTAGACCCCAATTGTCAGTCAGTGAATATGGCAGCAACTTTACATCAAACAGGTTTATTCTCAATTACCAACTTCCAACCCAGTTTATTTGGAAGTGACTCAGCATCATTTCTTATGCTAAATATATAATGTAATTATTTTTCCTAAGCTGTGTGTGTAGCTTTTAAATGGTATTTGCTTTCCCAAGCTTATTTACCTGAATCTGGCACCATTCAACATCAAACATTCTGTCACTCCTACAGATTTTGTATCTTTTACAATAAAAGAAAACAAATTTTCAAAGGTTGTCTGATTGGAAGCTTTGCATGCTAATGTTGGCATTTTGGCCTGACAAGATGGCATTTAAATTCATTTATCTAAACCAAATCATAATATATCTGGCATGATAATTATTTTGTCTTTAATAACACATTTCAAGCATAAAATATAAATAAGAAACTAAACACATTTATCCATGTCTTAACATGACTACAGCCCTTTGTGTTATTAGTGGTAACACAAAAATGATGTGTTTTTTGATATCCATGAAAGGATAAACATATTGGTTTTTTTAATTTATTTTTTAATTAGGTATTTTCTTCATTTACATTTCAAATGCTATCCCAAAAGTCCCCCAGACCCCCCCCCCCCGACTCCCCTACCCACCCACTCCAAATTCTTGGCCCTGGCGTTCCCCTGTACTGGGGCATATAAAGTTTGCAAGACTAAGGGGCCTCTCTTCCCAATGATGGCCGACTGGGTCATCTTCTGATACATATGAAGCTAGAGACATGAGCTCTGGGGATACTGGTTAGTTCATATTGTTGTTCCACCTATAGTGTTGCAGACCCCTTTAGTTCCTTGCAGGACTTGGGTTTCAGGCATGTCTAAATTAACCCTCAGGTCAATTACTTCTACCTAAAACCTATGTTACATTGAGCAAAGGGTTAGGATATAAAAGCACCAAGGTTGCTTCAGCAATCAACAGAAAAAAGCCAAATAACAGGAGGCTGCATAAATAGATGGCTCAATAGATCTGCAAGGACTTTCCATGAAGTCTTTGGGAGATTACTAATCAGAACACTCATTTGAGGAAACTAGGACAGGCCTAAAGGAAAAATCAGAAATGACAAAATAATTAACTGGTGCTCAAATCGGGACAGACATACTGCCTGTTCTAATCAACCAAAATGAATAGCTTGTTAATTCATGCCACAATGTAGTGTCCACACAAACAATTCTACCTCAGTTATGAGGGATAATCAACCAGAGACCAAACACATTTCTAGATTTCTTTTGTAAATCTTGAAAGAAGACTGTGAGGGAATTAACCTATTCATGGTTAGCTCTTACTCTAATCCAAAGCAATTCTTTTTTTTTTCTTCTTACATAACATTTTTATTGATTCTTAGGGAATTTCACATCATGCATTCCGATCACCATAACTTCCCAATCCTACCATGTCCATTCCCTGTGTGACCTTCCTCCCCCAAATAAAAATAAGAATAAAATCCAATCTGTTTTATCTATGTACTCACTGAAGCATGTTCAATCTCTCAATGGTCTGCCCCTTAAATAGAACTAATCCTTTCCCTTCTAGCACCTTTCTGCTCGCTTGATAGGGTGGGAAAATGTCGAGTAAGTCTTAGACTATGTAAGAGTGACAGGAAAGTCACTGAGATGAAGTTTCCTGAGACCTTGCCTCTCAAATATCACCCATCATAAGCCATGCAAAGCTCAGTGGGCCACCTCCAGGACCGTCACCTGCTATCATTACCCTTTCCTAGATGGCTTCTGACAAGTGGAGAGCAGAATTGAGAGTACTGGGAATAGAATGTGCTCAGTGTCCATGATGTGAAATCCCCAACTAAATCAATAAAATTATGATGAAAGAAAGAAGACCTACAGGCTACAATAAAATCACAAAACTTAAATGAAAATAAATAAAAATGTTTTCTAGATATCATATCTATATAGAAGCATCTTGTTTCCCCCCAAATAATTTCTGATTAAATATATACTTCCCTACAGCCAACACCTTGGAAATACCTAAATGAGAAATGTAGGAGACCTAAGAAAATATAGACTTTGGAATGTAAACATGTCAGGTGGCGTACAATATGAGATGTGCTTCAAATTAGTTAAATTTATTCAAAGAAATAAAATGGTATATTTCCTTTATTTAAGCATTTTCACCTTTTATATTTTGATGTTGAACATGACATAAGGCTTTCTAATATTGTTAACATTTTTTCTCCAATTTCAAATTGTTTCTCAAAAGATTGAATTTTAAATAAAGAATCTTAAGATAAAAATAATATTTATAAGAATATAAATGATATTAATTATCATGATAAAATTTACACCACATATCATTTAAACAAAATTATCAGACATACAAAGGAAAAAGATGCTATGAACTACTGTGGGAAAAATATTCATCAATCAAAGTCAACCCACAGTGAAAAGAGATGTTAAAATTGTCAGACAATGAACATTGGATAACTCATTAAAAGTGTATTCTATATATTCAAAAATCAAACTACACACATGGATGACACAAAGTATACTTAAATTGCAATGTTTGTGGTAAAAGTACATTGAACGAGATTAATAGCATCTACATTACAGAATAAAAGTTTACTGATTTTAAGTCATAGTAATAAAAATTACCCAGAGTAAAAATAAAAGGTATGTTGCAAATGCAAGTCAGGGATGCAATGAGCATATACACAGATGCACACATGAGCATGTACATGCACACACACAGACTACCTATCCATCTCTCTCTCTTTTCATACATATGAAAGCCTATATAACCATGTACAAGAAAAGTTAGATAACAATATCAAATTAAACTTCGGGTCCTAAATGACAAAATATCTGAAAAAATAGTTTATTTTTAAATTTAAACAACAAATTTTGATTCTCACCTAAGAAACTCAATGAACAGCCAACACACAGAAAATAAGAAAACTAAAAGTATATAATACACTTGATCAAATATACCCATGAAAATAAACTTTATAGAGCTAGAAAATGAAGGAAAAGAACATACAAAGTAACTGTAGTTATCAGGACGAGCAGAAATTGAAAAATAAAATATCTAATTAACTAACACGTGAAGAACACATGTGTAAACAATAGAATGTTCATGTTTTCAAGCTTTTAGTGCTTATTTACCCCTGAAATTTTGATGTTAATATCTATAAAATAATTCCGTTAAATGGAATTCATACTATAGCACAAAGTAATATTAAAATCCACAAGCAAAACTGCTCTATATTTTAAATATATTTCAATACATATCAAATTAAATCAGAGAAAAATTAAAGTAGAAAACATTGTTGAGTAAAACTGAAAAGGCAATCTACTAATATTTGTATAGAGAGGTAACTCAGTGATTTTTTTTTTGTTGTTGTTCTTTTGTTTTGTTTTTCGAGACAGGGTTTCTCTGTATAGTCATGACTGTCCTGGAACTCACTTTGTAGACCAGGCTGGCCTGAAACTCAGAAATCTGCCTGCCTTTGCCTCTGGAGTGCTGGGATTAAAGGCGTGTGCCACCACTCCCGGCTAACTCAGTGATTTTAAAGATGTTTATGGCATCAGGTTTCTATATTAGGAAAGAACAGAAGAGCTCAAATCATTCTCTACTCTGAAAGAAGAACAATAAGAGGAGATGAAATGACAGCAAGAAAAAGAATGAGCATAAATAAGAATATAACTGAAAGCAATAACAATAACATCAAAATCTATAGTGAAAAGCCAACATGACATTTTTGTTCAATTTTTGAAATTAAAATATAATTATATAGTTTTCCTTCTTCACCCTGCTTCCTTCAACTCTGAGAATCAGACATTGAACCACTAACCAGGTAGCATACACCAGCTAATTTGAGGCCCCTGACACATACGCAAGCAGAGGACTGCTGGGTCTGGCCTCAGTCAGAGAAGATGAACCTGGCCCTTGAGAAACTTGGTGCCAAAGGGAGTGGGGAGATTTGTTGGGGTAGGAGGGATGGGGAAATCCTCTTGGAGACAAGGGGTGGGAGGAGGTGTGGGATGTGGAACAGTTGGAGGGTGGGCTGGGAAGGGGAATAAAGTCTGGACTGCAAAAATATTAAAGAATAAAAAATGTAAAGAAAAAGAAAAGAAAACTGAAAATGATTTGAGGATACATATATATGCAAAATAAAGCTCATAGTTGTACCTGAAAAAAAAAGTTATGAACATAGTGGAACATGTGTCCTTGTTATATGTTGGAGCATCTTTTGGTGATATGCCCAGGAGTGGTGTAGCTGGGTCCTCAGGTAGTACTAAGTCCACTTTTCTGAGCAACCGCCAAACTAATATCTAGAGTGGTTGTACCAGCTTGCAACCTCACCAGCAATGGTTCCCCTTTCTCCCCTTTCTCCACATCCTTGCCAGCATTTGCTGTTCCTGGAAGTTTTGATCTTAGCCATTCTGACTGGTATGAGGTGGAATCTCTGGGTTGTTTTGATTTGCATTTCCCTGATAACTAAGGATGGTAAACATCTCTTTAGGTGCTTCTCAGACATTTGAGTTTCCTCAGTTGAGAATTCTCTGTTTAGCTCTGTTTCCCATTTTTTAATAGGGTTATTTGGTTCTCTGCAGTCTAACTTCTTGAATTCTTTTTATATATTGGATATTATCACTCTATCAGATGTAGGACTGGTAAATATCTTTTCCCAATCTGTTGGTTACCATTTTGTCCTATTGACAGTGTCCTTTGCCTTACAGAAGCTTTGTAATTTTATGAGGTGCAATTTGTTGATTCTTGATCTTAGTGCATAAGCCATTGGTGTTCTGTTCAGGAACTTTTCCCCTCTGTCCATGTGTTCAAGGCTCTTCCCCACTTTCTCTTCTATTAGTTTCAGTGTATCTGGTTTTATTTGGAGGTCCTTGATCCACATGGACTTGAGCTTTGTACAGGGAGATAATAATTTGTGTTCTTCTACAGGTTGACCACCAGTTGAACCAGCACCATTTGTTGAAAATGCTGTCTTTTTTTCCACTGGATGGTTTTAGTTTCTTTGTAAGAGATCAAGTGACCATAGGTATGTGGGTTCATTACTGGGTCTTCGTTGATCTATTTGCCTGTCATTGTACCAATACCATGACATTTTTATCACTATTGCTTTGTAGTACAACTTGAGGTCAGAGATGGTGATTCCTCCAGAAGTTCTTCTATTGTTGAGAATAGTTTTTGCGCTCCTGGATTTTTTGTTATCCAAATGAACTTAAGAATTGCTCTTTCTAAGTCTATGAAGAATTGAGTTGGAATTTTGATGGGGATTGCATTGAATTTGGAGACTGCTTTTGGCAAGATGGCCATTTTTACTGTATTAATCTTGCCAATCCATGAGTATGAAAGATCTTTCCATCTTCTGAGGTCTTCGATTTCTTTCATCAGAGAATTAAAGTTTTTTTTTTCCATTAGAGTCACACCAAGATATGTTATATTGTCTGTGACTATTGTGAAGGGTGCCTTTTCCCTAATTTCTTTCTCAGTATTTTTATCCTTTGAGAAGAGGAAGGCTACTGATTTGTTTGATTTAATTCCATATTTGGCCACTTTGGTGAAGATGTTTATCAACTGTAGGAGTTCTCTGGTGGAATTTTTGGGGTCACTTAAGTATACTATCATATCACCTGCAAAGAGTGGTATTTTGAATTCTTTCTTTTTAATTTGTATCCCTTTGACCTCCTTTTGTTATCTAATTGTTCTAGCTAGACCTTCATGTACTATATTGAATAGATGAGGAGAGAATGGACAGCCTTGTCTAGTCCCTGATTTTAGTGGGATTGATTCAGGTTTCTTTCCACTTAGTTTGATTTTGGTTACTGGTTTGCTGTATATTGCTTTTACTATGTTTAGGTGTGGGCCTTGAATTCCTGACCTTTCCAAGACTTTTAACATGAAGGGATGTTGAATTTTGTCAAATGCTTTTTCATTATTTAATGAAATGATCATGTTCATAGCCACCATATTTATAATAGCCAGAAGAAGGAAAGAACATAGATGTCTCTCAGCAGAGGAATTGATACAGAAAATGTGGTACATTTACACAATGGAATACTACTCAGCTATTAAAAGCAATGAGTTCATGAAATTCACAGGCAAATTGATGGAACTTGAAAATATCATCTTGAGTGTGGTAACTCAGTCATAAAAGAACACATGTGGTATGCACTCACTGACAAGTAGATATTAGCCTAAAAGTTCAGAAGAAGTAAGATTCAAATCACAGACCATATGAATTCCAAGAATAAGGAAGAACAAAGTGTGGATACTTGACTGCTTCTTAGAAAGGGGAACAAAATAAAGACAGGAGGAAATATGGAGACAAAGTGTGGAGCAGAGACTGAAGAATAGGCCAATCAGAAACTGCCCTATCTGGGGATCCATCCCATATACAATCTCCAAATGTAGATACTATTGTGGATGCTGGAAGTGCTTGCTGACAGGCTCCTGATATGGCTATCTCCTGAGCAACTTGACCAGAGCCTGAAAAATACAGAGGCAGATGCTCACAACCAATGACTGGACTGAGTGCAGGGTCCCCGATGGAGCAATTAGAGAAGAGACTGAAGGAAATGATGAGGTTTGCAGCCCCATGGAGGAGCAACTGGCCAGACCTCCCGGAGCTCCTAGGGACTGGACCACCAACCAAAGAGTACACATGGAGGGACCCATGGCTCCAACTGCATATGTACAGAGGATGGCCTTGTTGGACATCAGTGGGAGGAGAGGCCCTTGGGCCTATGAGTGTTTGGAGCCTCAGTATAGGGAAATGCCAGCATGGGAAGACTAGAGTGAATGAGTGGATGGGGGGCACCCTCATAGAGGCAGGGGAGGGGAATGGGATAGAAGGTTTTCGAAGGGGAGACTTGGAAAGGCAAAAACATTTGAAAAGTAAATAATGAACATGTCCAGTAAAAAAAGAAGAAGAAAAGGAAAAAAAATAAGGTTGAAGAAAGGGACCTGGAGAAATTTCTCTCTCTTCCTTCCTTCCTTCCTTCCTTCCTTCCTTCCTTCCTTCCTTCCTTCCTTCCTTCCTTCCCTCCCTCCCTCCCTCCCTCCCTCCCCCCTCCCTCCCTCCCTCCCTCCCTCCCTCCCTCCCTCCCTCCCTTCTTTCTTTCTTTCTTTCTTTCTTTCTTTCTTTCTTTCTTTCTTTCTTTCTTTCTTTAAAGATTTTATTTATTTTTCATTTATATGAGTACACTGCAGCTGTCTTCAGACACATAATAGAAGAGTGCATCAGATTCCATTACAGATGGTTGTGAGCCACCATGTGTTTACTGGGAATTGATCAGTTCTCTTAACCACTGAGCCATCTCTATTTCTCAGTGGTTAGATCCCTGCATGTTCTTGCAGAGGATCTGTGTTCAATTTCTTGCACACAATTGGAAATTCAAAAACATCTGCCTTAGTTCCAGGGGTCCATTGCTCTCTTATGATTTTCATGAACAAAAGGAGTCAGTCAAATATATAGTGTATAGACATACATGCAGGCACAACATACAGATACAAAAAATAAAAATAATAATTTTTAAAATAAGAGAGATAAAATTAAACTCAGTAACTACCTGTACCAGAGAGTGAGGTATACATTTTTTACAAAGCAAAGCAAAGCCCAATATGGTTTTACTTACAGACTTTGTGGTGGTTTAAATGAGAAATACCTCAATATATACATATATTTGAAGCCTTGATCCATAGTAGGTGGACTGTTGAGGAAGGATTAGGAGTAGACATGGCCTTGTTTGAGGAACTATGTTACTGGGGGTGAGCTTTGAAATTTCAAAAAATTCCTATCAAGTCCAGTCTTCTCTCTCTCTCTCTCTCTCTCTCTCTCTCTTTCTCTCTCTCTCTCTCTCTCTCTCTCTCTCTCTCTCTCTGCTTGTCTGTCTCTGTCTCTGTCTCTGTCTCTGTCTCTCTCCCTTTCTCTCTCAGAATGTAAAGCTCTCAACCATTGCTCTACCATCATTCATTCTTGTTTGCTGCCAGGTTCCTCATCATTATAACAATAACCTCTCAAACTGTAGGCAAGCGCTCAATTAATTGCTTTCTTTTATAAGAGTTGCCTTGGTCCTAGTGTCTTTTCACAGCAATAAAACAGAATAAATATAGACTGTCATTTAAATAACAAACTATCTAGTCACTTTAGTTAAGGAATAATTATTCCATCAACATGAACGAGAGCTAATCCTTCTTGTTTGTAAGTTAAGGATTACTCTGAATCCCAATCACAGTAAAAGAAAACAAACCTGTATACCACCATTTCTTGTGAATACAGACACAGGATTCAACAAAAATTTTACTAAATCAAATAAAAATGTGTTAAACATAAAAGCATTTTAAATATCCTGAAGAATTTTACTGGTAGATGTAAAAAATGATACAGTCTAGTAAAGATGAAGCAAATTTCTCCCCTAAAAGTATTAAGTAATGCTGAGAAGAAATAATCTGATTTTGAACATATTAACATGTATCCTTCATTGATATTTTTAACAGTCATTTGTCATACTCATAAACTGATGTGTGGATTTTATGGAATGCTGATTAAAATCAAACCAGCTTTTTAAAGGAGAATTTAAAGAAAAAATCAAATTTACGGAGCTGTAAGACATGGCATATACTTTCAATCCCACAACTCAGGAGGCAGTGGCCTGGGCTTTATACTTGAATGAAATAAGAAGAAATTAAAAAAAGAAAGGAAAGGAAACAGGACTTTTCCCAGATTTCAGCAACAAATGAATGAAAAAAAAAATAACTAAATAAACAGGAAAACATGGCTGCCTCTAGGTATGTTGGAGTAGATGGTTTATTTTAAATAAAGCTAGAACTTAGTAGAGGCGGGGACATCTGGGACAGTCCAGAGTGATCATGACCAGCCTGAACTGGGCCATATGGGGAGATGGGAAGGGCAGGGATAGTAGAGACAGGAAAAATAGACATAGCAACAAGAATATCCAATGGTACAAACAGAGAGCTGTAAGCAAAATGTTTGGACTACATGAGAAAAAGCATCAGCGCCTTCGGGGCTAGAGAGATCAGGGTAGGCAGCACTTATACCTGCCAGGAGTGTCCTGGAACATGTAGAGGCTGAAGAGTTTCAGGGAGAACCTTGTGACCAGTTTGTTTTGATATGTTCCATATACACCTCAGCCATTTGTCCTGGCTTTTAACATAACATCATTGACTTCCAGGATAGCAAGGACTATGTAGAGAAAGTACCTTAAAATTTTTCACACAGAAGTTCATAGACTGCCTTAAAATGACTAAAACAAAATTTAAAGGAGGGAAACCGTGGTGAATTAGCATTATCTTATTTCAAGACTCATTTATATTAAATGAACAGTATCTAAGATAGAATGTAATTGGTTTAAATGCATTGAAATAGAGCAATAGAACAAGATAAAGTATGAGATAGATTCATTGGCACATGACAATATAATTTCAGATAACTTTGCAAAGAAAATACATGAGAGTCAGTATTAATTTTAATGAATGGTCTATGACCACTAACTATCATCTACTAAAGCAAGACAAAAAACTGATATACACATAAACTTCATAACATATGTAAAAATTTAACTATTTAGTAAGTCTAAATGAGAAACCTGAAAATATTTCTGGTAAATTGTATGATACTTTTTGTTACTTGCATTAGCCAATATGCTATTAGAAAAAATAATATATTATCAATTTAGTAATTAAAAACAGAAAACTTGATTATACAAGTTAAGATATCCACCCCTTGGAAAATTATATTAAAAGCAGTGGCTTTTAATGAAACAGAGAACGTTTCTAAATGTTTTATTTTATAATAGAATGTTATAAAATATTTACACTTTTATATGTAAAATATTTGTATACAAAATATCAATACAAATACTTGTATACAAATTTCAATAGTGAGTAATAAAGCCGAATTATAAAACTTTTCAAGAGATTTGATAAGATGTATCACCATAAAAAATATAGAGATTGCCCATTAATCCTTGTAGGAATGTGAATAGAAAAACAATAGGACTCTACTCTGAATCTACTAAAATGTTTAGAACCAAGGTCTTATCAATCTAAATATGGTCAACAATGTGTATGTAGCATTGAAAGTTTTATACACTAGTCATGAGAAGGAAAAGTATCATAACAATTTTTATGCATGGGTCTAACCTAGACACTCTATATATGCTACAGTTTTGTAAGTTAATCTTGTGGGACTCATATAGTGGGACAAAGGCTGACTCTGATTCTTTTGCCTGCTTTAAGACCCTTTTTCTACTACTGAGTTGCCTTTCCCATTCTTAATATTAGGGCATGTGGTTAGTCTTATTACAAATTAATATGCCGTGTTTGGCTGATATCTTTTGGAGGAATGCCCTTTTCTAAAGGGAAATGGGAGGAGTGGATAGGGCTGGGGAAGGGGGTGAAATGGGAAGAAAGGAGAGAGGGGAAACTGTGGTCAGGTTGTAAATCAAGCATGGAAACTGCTAATTTCAATGTTATTATGATTTTCAAACTTGCTGAGCTCACAAATTTTAAGTATCATCACTATAGAAACAAAGCAAATCATTCAAAAAAAGAAATAGAAAATAATTCGACAGAAAATTTAAGTTAAACATAGTAATGGACATGAATCAGCCATTTTCCACTTATTATATTTCCAAGAGGAAAGAAATAGTATGTCTAAATTATAAATTCTATGAAGCACTCATATTATTTGTATGGGACAAAAAGATATAAACCATTGTTGTGATTATATAATGGAATTTTAATTTACCACCAAATGAATACATTACTGACACATATAGAATTATGGATTAACCATCTAATTACAGTATTGGCTTAAAGACAAATGTATTACACACTATATGATGCTGTTTATATGAATACTAGCAAATATAAACCAATATATAGTGACAAAAACCAAATGAGTTGCTTTTGGGAAAAGGAATGAGTGAGATACAAGGAAAAGATTATGATAAAGCAGGAGAAAGCTTCTGTGAAGTGACACACATGTCATTATTTGTAGTCATGCCTTTCTCAGAGTGTCTCCAACTAATTAAGTTTCATCTCTTCTATCCTTTATTTTATATCAATTTTAATGTAATATTTTGCTATGTAACTCAATGAAGACAAGACTGGCATTGAACTAAATTGAACTTCAGATTCCTCAGTGCTGATATTAAAAGCATGAAACATCACAACAACCAAAACTCAGTATTTCTGAAGGTTTTCTTTTGGAAAATTATGTTTTGTGTAGATATTACAAGAACATATTTGGGAAAATGTGGGCAAGTCAGAGTAGTTTATCACAGACATGAAAAAAATATTAGATGTCTTAGTTGGCTAGAGTCCCCACTCTGGGATTGCATAGCTCTGATTGGACTGTGTCTATATGTGGGAGACTATTTTAAGTGTTAATTGGTGTAGAAAGTCCCACTCTACTGTGGGAGTTATCAATTTTTAGACAAATGGTCTTCATCCATGCTAGCTGAATATGATTCTTAACGTGACCCAGCAAACAACTCTGCTACATGGCCTTTGTTTTATATTACTTACATACATTCCTGCTTTAGTTTTGGTCTTGACTTCCCTAAATGACTGTGAGGTGGAAATATATTTCAGTAAATCCTTTCTTCTTCTAAATTTCTTTTAGTCAGATTGTTGTATCAGAGCAACAGAGATGAAACTAGAACATTAGAGTATGAAGAAAATAGTATACCTAAGGCTATTAGTGAAAAGTCAGCTTTTGCCTATATTAAACTTCTCTGGAGTCAAAGTTTTTGTTTATTTATGAGAGGGATATAGATCACTGTCATTGCCCCACCTTCAGTGAACTACTCTTGCTTCCTTATATATTTTTCATTTATCAGGAAAGTGGTCTCATTAACATTTGATTGTGGCCTAAAAATACCATTATTTTAGTACTTGAAATAGCATGGATTTTTTTTTCTGTCTTGCACCAAGCTTTTAGTTTCTTCCAGCATGAGGTAGCATCTTATAATCCCCACCATGGTACATGGAATTTAGATGGGACTGTTTACAAATTTTACACTTGTCCTTGCCTTTGTTGCATCTCTCCTTATTTTAATATATCCTTACAACACATACACATATAGTGATATCAAGGTTCTTTTCTACTTATGTGTCAGGATTTTGAGGGTATATATATATATATATATATATATATATATATATGAATATATGTGTATATATACATACACATTCACACATATATTGTGTGTATATATACATGTGTGTGTGTGTGTGTGTGTGTGTGTGTGTGTGTGTGTGTGTATAGCAGTTGTGGATTCAATATATAGAAGGGAAGGGCATGGATGGAATACCTTCATATTGCCAGTTCCTCTTGACCTACATTAACAGGTAGTCTTCATCTTCCACCCTCTGTTTTTTGTCCTTTGTTATCCATAACTGTTGTGACTCCAGAGTTTCCTGATTGTGTTAGTCATCTCGAATCCAATGATGCATTATTACAAGGTTTTGCTCTCCTTTTATATACTCACCCACCACCAGAGAAAAATCAAAACACAATCTAGTTTGACTTCATCAGTGAAAATCTGTGCCTGTCTGTGGAAGTACTATGAAGGTTTATACCCCTGAAAACAGGACTTCTGCTAAAATCATAGAAGAAGGGTAGAGCTTGGGGACAAACGTTCTGTTCTTGAAGAAAGGGGGCTTTTTTATTTGACACCACTTGATTTTCTGCATTTTATCTTTGCTGTACAGTCAGTCATTGGTACACATGGTTGGGAGAGGGGAATCTCTCCAAGACCCTCTCTATAATTTCCTCATTCAGTATTTCATTTTTCAGTCTCTTACACGTTGCTACTGTCTAAAACAGACCTCAACCCGTTATTGGTAACCACTATAGGGGTAGAATATCAGTTATCTAGCATACCAGATATTTACATTATAATTTGCAACAGTAGAAAAATGACAGTTATAAAGCAGAAACGACAATATTTTATGGTTGGGGTCACCAGAAAATCCAGAGCTACAGTGTTGTGCTAAGAAATATTTGTGAACCTCAAAAAGAGAATCAAGGAGCCAATTTCGATGTAATCACGTTAGGTTCTCTTTATTTAAGCCTGGGTTTCCCGCCAACCATGGCTGAGCAGGAAGGTGGAACCCTGGGCATAGTTTTAGGCAAGCATTTATAGAGGCAAGAAACGGGTATCTAGCCTGATACAGATCTGAGTGGGTGTGCCATTATGACTTTTAACATAACGGGCTGGTGTTGGAGCCAAAACATTCGCTTAACTTCTGCTTTCATTCTGATTGTTGGTTGCTAGAAAGTGAAGTGTTGTGGACAGGCTTGTAACCTGGAGGTGCAGATTTGTAGGGGAATCAACTGGAAACTGGTGCTAGATTCAAGTGTTGTTGGGGGCTAACCTGGAAACTGGTGCTAGGTACTGGCTTGTTAATTAACTTTAGTCCAATCTTAGGTTAAGTTCTCTTAAGATGGAGTCTGAACACAAAAGATTTGGTCTCTTAATAGTAAAGGGTTGCCGCTCTAGGAAGGTTGAAAAATCATTGGTCTAGACTTTCAGATAGCTTAACTAATATTTCTTCAAGCCAATGTGACTGCATTTAATTTTTCGTATAGGAGAAAATTAATCCATAACCCTGAAAATTTTCCTGGTGCTTCTTTCCTTTCTTAGATTTTCTTGTCTTTTCTTTAGGACATTTTTATTTCCAGTCTGTGGAAAGTGAAAATACTGACAGAAACACAATGTGATTTAATCTGCAAAGGCTATACTGACTGAGATAAAAAGAATAAACCACACATTTTAGTTTTGAGACATTCCAGAATGATAAATATGCTTACTATTGTCATTCACAGCTATATTTGTCTATCAAAGCAATTACTTTGAAGTAGGTTCAATTTATTAGATATCAGTAAAATATCAATAAGACTGTTTAAAAATTCAATCAATGTTATGAAGAGGAAGGTTTAGGCAACTTATATAGCTTCAATCAGTTTTGTAGAGATTGAAAAGTTAAAACAATTTTACCAAATTTTTGTTTGTTGGTTTGTTTGTTTTGGGCAATAAGGTCTCTATGTAGCTCCAACTGTCTTGAAACTCACTCTGTAGACCAATTTGGCCTCAAACTCAAAGATCTGCCTCCTCTGCCTCCTGAGTCCTAGAAATAAGGGTGTTTGCCAGCACTACCAGACATTATCAAACTTTTAAAAGCTTATAAAATTTTCTTAATTCTGTTGATCTGATCATTAGAAATACTATTGTTGTTTTTACCTCAATGACTTCATTTATCCTAAAAGAATTAAATTGTTCCATGGCAATATAGTTATTTCTTTATGAGCTTAAAACCACAATTCTGTGAGCTTAAATTTCTAATCACCTACTTTCAATCAGACTTTCAATATTATTGGGTGATACCATGAAATAAAATTCAAATTAACACTTAAGATGGTAAGGGAAAATTAACCATACAATAAGTAAAAATCATAGAGTTACAACATTGTTATTACATCACTTAGATTCTTGGAGATGCTTATTTTTAAAGTATTTATTGCATCTATTACCTTATATTTAGTTTTCCTACGATGAAGACATTTTGTACAAGCTCAAACGACCTAATTTATGTTGTAGTTTTACAATATCAGAGTAAAAGTTTTGATTGCCATTCCCCAGAATATCACAAGAATTTATTTTACAAAATAATCTTTGTAGATCATACTAATGTCAAAGCATTTTAATGGAGAAATCATGGATTATGTAGGTGGGACACACTTAATAGCAGGAATTCTCAAAAGGTGAAAACGTCTCTTGGCTCTGACTAGAAAAAGATGCAGCTATAAAATAATAGTAGGAAGATATAATACTTCTGGCTTTAAAAATGGACAAAGAACTCCATGTGAACTAGGGTTGTGGGCAGCCTCTAGACCCCTTGCAAGGGTTTTGATTCGAGTCTAACTGAATCAATGATATTGTGAGCCATGTAATTGTATAATAAGTTTGTGTTGCTTTGTGTGATTAATTACTATAGGAATGTGTGAAAGCAAGAAAATTGTGTAACCATATACAAACTTATAGATCTTGTGATTGTAAGGAATCCAGAAGAATAACCCAATCTACTATACTTCATGTAAAAATCTGTAGCACTGATTTCTACTAAGCTGACTAAAATGATGCCAGCAAACTGAACTCAAGAATAAACAAATAAAAGATAGAAATCTGTGAATTGTACCTGTTAGGCATATCTTTTTATCTGATTAGGAAGCAAGACTAGATTGAAAATATTGAAGAGTCGAATTTTTGCCATCAAATCTTTCTCTATTTACTTAAACTAGTCCATCACTTCAGTACAATATTCTTAAGCAATGTCCTGACAACCTGTGAGTCAGTGAGAACAAAAGGGAGGATCTCCTAATAAGAATGTGTAAAATCTTAGCCTTTTTATTTTTTGTCTCTTCTGACACCACCAACAAAGGTTATTTAGGTTATTCCAAAGATAGATGTATTCATAGTGAGAGTGATGTGGGATGATGCGAAGTGTAGCTATGTTAGGATTTTGTTATTCAACAGAAACATATTTTATAACTTGATTATAAATTTTTAGAAACAAAAGTTAAGATTCAAATATTAAAGTATTCTTTTTTTTCCATTTTTTATTAGGTATTTAGCTCATTTACATTTCCAATGCTATACCAAAAGTCCCCCATACCCTCCCCCCCACTCCCCTACCCACCCACTCCCCCTTTTTGGCCCTGGCGTTACCCTGTACTGGGGCACATAAAGTTTGCGTGTACAATGGGCCTCTCTTTCCAGTGATGGCCGACTAGGCCATCTTTTGATACATATGCAGCTAGAGTCAAGAGCTCCGGGATACTGGTTAGTTCATTATGTTGTTCCGCCTATAGGGTTGCAGATCCCTTTAGCTCCTTGGGTTCTTTCTCTAGCTCCTCCATTGGGAGCCCTGTGATCCATCCATTAGCTGACTGTGAGCATCCACTTCTGTGTTTGCTAGGCCCCGGCATAGTCTCAGAAGAGATAGCTACATCTGGGTCCTTTCGATAAAATCTTGCTAGTGTATGCAATGGTGTCAGCGTTTGGATGCTGATTATGGGGTGGATCCCTGGATATGGCGGTCTCTACATGGACCATCCTTTCATCTCAGCTCCAAACTTTGTCTCTGTAACTCCTTCCCAGGGTGTTTTGTTCCCACTTCTAAGGAGGGGCATAGTGTCCACACTTCAGTCTTCATTTTTCTTGAGTTTCATGTGTTTAGGAAATTGTATCTTATATCTTGGGTATCCTAGGTTTTGGGCTAATATCCACTTAATAATAGCAATGTGAGTGCTCTTTTATTAGTAGTATTTTTTCATAATAGGGCCAGTTTATTGCAGTTGTTTGTTATCTAAGCCCAAATATAATAATTGTATTGAAATATGTTATTAGTCTGGTAAAATACAATTCAAACTATGAATTAACGATGCAAAACTCAATTTTGTGACTAAAATTCTAACAAAATATATTCTCTCTTTTAGTTTCTCCTTCTTGATCAGCTTGTACCATCCACGTGGCATCTTTTCTTCATTTACGTTCTCTCCTAAGTTCCTCTCTTTTGCTATTGTTTTGTCTCTATGTGTGAGTTAATAATTGTATATATTAAGAATATTTGACCCTAACAATTTTCACAATTATAGGTTGTGTGGTATACCACATCTCTAAAATTTACTGATTATTGATCTTGGCTGTCAACTTGATGAGACCAGGGGTCAATGAAGCAGCATTTGTTACAGGAAAGTCAGAGATTATTTCCCCAAGAATGGTACAGCTGAAGTGTAAAGGTTAAAGGGAAAAGCAGAGCTGCTTTTGCCCACCCACATTTGTGAATTCATCTATACCACTGCAGCCATTGCTGATGCTTCAGCTATTTTCCTGGCATTAGAGCCTAGCTTCTGTGGCCTTCCAGTATGTGATAAAGCCAAGAAGTTCTCCTGTGATCTTGCAGTATTTCATTATCAGATTAGAAATGTTGAGGAAACCATCCTTCAAGGACTAAACAGCTACCAAGTTCTTAGCCTCTACAATATGCAGACAGATTGTTAGAATGCCCCTCCTGGATCTTGAAATCCAATGAAGTGCATGCCTTTTGCTATATACATCCATTCTATGAGTTCTGTTTCTCTAGACAACCCCAAGTATTATATTTAATCATCTTACAACTGTTTTATAATTCCCATACTTATTGAACAACAAACCATTCTCCTTTTTCTAGGCCCCAGGAACTATCATTCTGTTTTGATTTTTTCTTTTAATCTTTAGACTCTTTTGAAATTCCTCTTAAGAGAGGAGCCTTGCAGCATTTATCCCTTTATAGCATATGCTACTCAATTATCTACTTGTTTCCACTTGTATGTGTGTTGAAGATTGATAGCTTAATGGACAAAACAAACAGTAAATGATAACTACAGATTATTCAATGGCTAAGATTTCTTTATTTAGATAAATTTTATATTTTTTCTGAGCACAAGACTAGAATAGATAAAATTTAGATGTCATAAATGAGATTTAGGATAAATATCTCAAAGGGATGTTTGGTTGTAGAAAATATTACAATAAAACTTGATGGCTTGGTAAACTTGAAAGGTATAGATGTTTATATGTCTAAACATGAAGCTAGTTGTTCAGACTTATAGCTATGCCAATGTTCAATATGATTGAATTAACCTGAACTATGATGGACATATGGACAATGGCAATAGTAAAAACCTACTAAAATTGAGATCATGAAATAAGTCCATGAATACATGAGATACTAATGAGTATCATGATATAGGAAGAGAAGCAGAGGATTTAAGAACAGAATTTTGGTTCAAATCTCAATGGAACTCATTAATTTTACCTGTTTCCGAACTTTGGAGTTTTCATCTGTAAGCTGACTTGATTCTACTGTACTGGATCAAGTGTTATATTTTAGAGATCACAATTAAAAAGCAAAATATCATTAAAATGTTAATGTACTATCTGTCTCAGATTTTATGATACACTTGCAACATTTTGGCATTTAAAACATCTATACAAGTTTTTTTTTTTTTTTTATCCCACTTAACAAAGTTAGGAAAGACTCAGAACGTAATCGACAACTGGAACATTCTTACTCTAAATTACAGCTTTTACATATTCTTATAAAACTGCTCTACAAATGATTGTCTCTCGTATTTGTTTATTAAAGTACAACAAAATAGGAATATACAAAAAAAAAACCCATTGAGGCTTCTTACAGAGTTGCATCTCTTTGTTTATAGGTAACACACTACAAAATATTTAATATTAGTTTTCAAATATTTAAAACCTTATAAATTTCAGAATTCTTGCCTATAGTTCTGAAGCTGAAAGGAATTTAACTTTTGGAAAACCAAATATTCAATTCATTAAAACTAAATATTGAACCTATTTTGTAGCCACATTTCCAATGGAGATGCTTTGATTTATATATGATTTACACACATACACATCCTTTAAAGACACCCATCTAATAGATTTATTTTTGCAAAATGGTTTATGTATATGCAGTATTAAGGATGCTGTCAGAGTTGAAGGTCTGGTAAGTCTAGGACAACATCAACTTTGGAAAAATTAACTTCACTCTCATTACTAAAAAAGACATTAAATGAAATTGCACATTAGGGAGCTTTGGAGGAACCTCTAGCAATCTAGCTTGCTCAAATTGGAGATATGGAAATCTAAAAACCAATTCTTTGTATAAAAATGAAACACTCCAAAAGAAGGTAACCTTTTTGCAAAAGTTACCTTTGAGATAACTAAAAGATCTACTTACTAACTTGAAAAAAAAGTTTTTTCCTGGTTTTCATCATAATAAATCTAGTCTAAGCAAATGGAAAATGGCTGTTTCCACCCAGATGATTTAGAAGTATATGAGTAGAAGATTTAACTCTGCATGTATAATTTTCTCTTACATTAAGTAAATTACAACCATCGTTATAACCATTTCCAGTTGACATTTACTCCAGTAAATGGAATCAGTACTCCAGTAAGTGTTCCTAGCTTTGATGATTTGTACATTATTGGGTTTAATACAGTTACCTAGGAAACTCAGCTCTAGACACAGACAAGCTATGGAGGTTTCAATTTTTGAAATATTGTTCACATTCGGGACATTTCCATACATGATTTCTTTTAATTTTAGAGGAAGCACAATGAAATGAAAGTAAGGTTTTGAGTTTTGTTTGCTTGCTTTTTCCTTTTTGAATGGTAGCTGCGCACTTATAGAGGAGGAAAGTTGAGACCCTTAAAATGTTATCAGAAAGAACATAAGAGGTATATGATGGGGAAGAACGGCAAACTGTCATCTTCTTGATAAGATGTAGTCACCACAATCACAAATTTACAATATCTGTTGATGCATGCTCTGGGTCTGTCAAAGAGTGGGTCTGGCAATAGTCAGACATGGAGGGAGCAAGGACTTGTGTGCCCTATCTCTCACTGATGAGCTATTTCCTACTGATAGATTCAGGGAAACAGAGAAACATTGCTTTCTGTTATATACCCATTAATGGTGCCACAAGGCTCTACTGAACAGTTGCAATCCTATATGCACAGGGATGGCCTTGTTTCAACTAAATCCTCTCCTCACCCAAACTCACACACACACACACACACATACACCCCAAAGTCATGAACCTGGGAAAGGATCTGATAGTGCTTGGGAATGGAGTGGATAACAATTGGGTGAATTTGTCGAAGATTTGAAAAGGTAGAGTGAAAGTAATCACAAAATATTCTATACATGTATAAAATCATATTTCATCAAAATCATATTGAAAAGCAGAAAGCATAATTATTTTCATAATATACTTTATTTACATACCAGATTTTTAAAAAAATTGCGAATCACTTTCATAACTAAAACAAAATATAGTAATGATAACAACTGTGAATTTTCTATTAATCCATTGAAACTGTCTATCATATTGTATATATAAATATATGTAAATGTGTGTATATATGTATGTGTGCATAAACCATTTTTGTTTCTTTTCTTTGTTGGAATCATTTCATTCAATGAAATGTAATGGCATTCAGGTTTTATAGTGGTATTATGTGCTGTCTATCAGATATTATTAACATTTCTCCAAAAGAAAAAATTAAAATGCCTTGAGAAACAAAGCAGCATATATAATGAAGTCTGTTTCTCTTTTATTTCCTGTTTTCTATGTTTCTGTGGGACATACATTGACATCTTATAACACTAGATTAAAAATCTTTCACAAGCTATTTTCTTATAAGCGGCATTGCTTATCACATACCCACACACAGAATTCTGAGAAGAAATATTGTATTGGATCTTGCCTACTACACACTCAGAAATTGTCTTTGTTAGATGACAGCTTTGACTTTCAAGAAAAATAAAGCTTGTGTTTCTCTCTCTCTCTCTCTCTCTCTCTCTCTCTCTCTCTCTTCTCTCTCATGTGTGTGCATGTCCTGTGTGTTCAGCTTCATTATTAAGCATGCATTAAAAATATTATAAGTTCACATAAGTGAAGTCACATCTTAACAGGAAATGTAAAATATTTTTAAATAAAGAGCTCCAAAAAGTTTTAAATATGTATCACCAATATAGAGTTGGGTGTGAGTACAATAGCAGTGCTTGGGCATAGTTTCCACTTGAAGATAAATTTTGACATATTTTAGTAGCATCAAAAGCTTTTAAAAATACAAGTGCCTGCTACATCAGGTTATGTTTTTTGCCGCATGAGTTTTTTATAGACCCATGCCTAATAGCTGTCATTACCAAGTGTCCAATCCCAAATGTGATTGATTAGTTAAATGTAAGCAGTGCATTAAGTAAGTTCCCAAACGAAGTCAATGCATCTGCAATTAATTTTCTTACTGTTGACAAGAATCTAGTAGTATTTGAAAGAAAAAGGACAGGAATTATAAATGGTCTCTACATATATTAACTTGCCATGTTCTGATTTTTTTCAGTGCCCTTTGAATACCAAGTATCAATAAAGGGAATTATTATTAGGCACTTTTCTCAACTGGGACTCAAGATTTCATCTCCCCCCTCCTTTTTGTCATTGCTCATGATGGCCAAGAATTAGATTGAATATTTCAGAATCAGAGTTTAGGATTAGTCCCAGAACTATGTAATGCTTGTAGCAAAAAAGTTCTATTGTCCTATAGAGGAGCAGATTAGAAATAAATATTACAAAAATAATTTTAAATAATATTTATTTATTTATATTATTTATATGAGTACATCATTACAGATGGTAGTGAGCCACCATGTGGATGCTGGGAATTGAACTCAGGACTTTTGGAAGAGCAGACAGTGTTCTTAACCACTGAGCCATCTCTCCAGCCCACAAAAAAAAATTTTTTTAAGAAAATTGAATTAACTTCAGAAAGTACATACTTTTATGTATTTATAGGCCATAATAAAATATTTCATATATAATTAATATGCACATGTACAACTTCACTTTACTTTCTTTTTTAAAAAAGATTTATTTATTATTATATCGAAGTACACTGTAGCTGTCTTCAGACACATCAGAAGAAGGGGTCAGATCTCATTACAGATGGTTGTGAGCCACCATGTGGTTGCTGGGATTTGAACTCAGGACCTTCGGAAGAGCTGTCAGTGCTCTTAACTGCTGAGCCATGTCTCCAGCCCTTATTATTATTTTTTAAAAGATTTGTTCACTTTATTTTCAATTACCATTTTATGCCATATATATATATATATATATATATATATATATATATATGTATGGATACACATACAACTTTTTTCTTTTATTTTTGTTCAATAAAATAAGATAGGTAGTACAAACCGTTTTAAGTTGTATATTGTTTTTGCATACTCAGTACTGTAAAACTACACATTTTGCATGAAATTCACAATGTCTACCAGTTGTCAAAATGTCAACATCAAGTACCCTACTATTTTAAAAATAATCACAACTTGTAAAATTTGTCCAAGCTTCATTTTGTCCAAATATCTACTTTATATTATTAAAATGTAATTTTTACAGACACTCTAGGATTCATTAAAAGAGTTATGAATATAATGAATTCCACAATCATAATACATTGTATCATAATATATATTATAATTTGGAATGAATTTCAATAACTTTCTACTTCTTAAGGATAAGCACATATGTTGGGAAATTATATCTTTTCTATATAAGTCTTTTTCTGAGACAGTATTATGTGACCTAAGCTAGCCTTTAATTTACTGTATAGCAAAGATGACCTTTGAAATTCTGATCCTCATACATCCCCTTTGAAATGTTTGGATTACAGAAATATACCACAAGCCTTAGTGCTACTCATTGAACCCATAACTTTGAATATGCCATGTAGGCATTCTAACAATTGTGGTATATCCCTAACCTTGTTATATAGGTTTGTAAATTTAATTTTATCCTCTTTAAACTGTGTAAGACTAATAATGTATTTCCAATCAAGCATATAAGAAATTCACATGTGGTTTCATGATACTGATAATGTTACTTGATCATTGCCAAATTGTCTCTGTGGTTGTTTGAATGGGAATAGCTCCCCACAGGATCCTATATTGGAGTTCTTGGTACCCAGTTGATGGAAATGTCTGAGAAGAATTAGAGAATGTGGTTTCGTTATAGGAGCTTTGTCTCTGTGGGTGGGCTCTAAGTTGTCAAGAGCCCATGCTATTTTCAGTTAATTCTTGTTCACTCTCTGCCTCCTGCTAGTGAATGAGATGTAAACTCTCAGCTACTGTTCCAGTGCCATGCCATGCTTCTCTGCCAACCACCATACTCCCTGCAATGATGATCATGGATTTTTACCCGTTAGATCTGTTTAGTCCCAATTTAATGTTTTCCTTTTTCTTTTATCTTTCCTTCTTGGTATTTTTGTTATGAAAATAAAAATATAACCAAAACATTCTCTAACAATTATCTATATATTAATTAATTTACCTAGTAATAATAGCCAACATTTATAGACACACATACATTTGAGTTATATTTGGAGAAGAAACTCCAGTGAGGTCTTACCTATTTTAAGTATTTTAAACAAGTGCTTGCATTATTTGTAAATGAATTTCAGTATAAAGCTTCACGAAGATCTTACTGGCAGTAGACAAATTTATCTGTTTCTCACCGCTAAGTAAGTAATCACCAACTGAAATACCATCACTATGAGATACCTTTCCAATTCATAATTTTATTTCCATTGTAATTACATAAAAGATAATTAAAAGTAGTGTTAGGCTTTAGTTTCATAGTTGTAAATTTAGTTTGCATTTTAGAAGAGGAATAACTAGTTAAACAGTTGACACAGTGATCTGAATTACTGTCTATAAATATAGCCAAATGCACAAGTTCTGAAACCTGCTATTTGGCTTAATGATGTATTATACACAGAGTTCCTCATAATTTTTTATAGAATAGATTTGCAAAGAGTCACAAAAAGCAGTAAAGTTTCTTTGCCACTTTAGTGACTGGCATAGAATGAGTAAAACTTTCATTATAATACTGGAAAGCTAAACCCTATGTAATGGCAAGGATTGATTCTCAATTTAGCATAGTTTAGATTACCAGTGAAGAGAACTTTAATGAAGGATTATTTCGATAAGGATTGCCTGTGAGCTTGCTGTGCTCATGGAGGATTATCTTGTTTACCTTAAATGAGATGGGAAGACTTGCCTATTGTGGGTTTCATTATATATAAGAGTAGAAAAAAATGTGCTGAGCACTAATAAGCATGCATTCATCAATACATTGTTCTTATTTATGTAATTTGACTAGTTTAAAGGTTATTTATTTATTTATTTATTTACTTATTTATTGAGACAGGGTTTCTCTGTATAGCCCTGGCTGTCCTGGAACTCATTTTGTAGACCAGGCTGGTGTCGAACTCAGAAATCCTCATGTCTCTGTCTCCTGAGTGCTGGGATTAAAGGCATGTGCCACTACTGCTCGGCTAGTTTAAAGTTCTACCACCTTGAGTATTTAATCCTAAGTGAGACATCTATCCTCTACTTTTTACCCAAAGCTTAGGAATCATCATAGAAAAATGAGCAGAAATATTGTAAGAGTCGGAGTTATGTGGATGACTATAAAGAAATGGAATTTATCCAGAAGCTACACATATGACATCACCAAGGTTGTGACATAATGTATTAGACCAAAAAAGATCAACCCAGATAAAACTGTAGTATGAAGAATAGAGGTGGTTGTGAAATCCCACTCTTAGCTGAAGAGATCATGGCAGAGGAATGCCATTTTTTCTCTTTTATATTAGATATTTTCTTCATTTACATTTCAAATGCTATCCCCAAAGCCCCCTATACCCCCCTGCCCTTCTCCCCAACCCACCCACTCCTGCTTACTGGCCCTGGCATTCTTCTGTACTGGGGCATATGATCTTTGATCTTCGCAAAACTGAGGGCCTCTCCTCCCAGTGATGGCTAATTAGGCCATCCTCTGCTACATATGCAGTTAGAGACACAGCTCTGGGGGTACTGATTATTTCATATTGTGGATCCTCCTATAGGGTTGCAGACCCCTTTAGTTCCTTGGGTACTTTCTCTAGCTCCTTCATTAGGGGCCCTGTGTTCCATTCAATAGATGAATGTGAGCATCTGCTTCTGTATTTGTCAGGCACTGGCATAGCCTCACAAGAGAGAGCTATATCAGGGTCCTGTCAGCAAAATCATTCTGGTATATGCAATAGTGTCTGGGTTTGGTAGTTGTATATGGGATGGACCCCCCGGGTGGGGCAGTCTCTGGATGGTCCTTCTTTTCTTCTCAGCTCTGAACTTTGTCTCTGAAACTCCTTCCATGGGTATCTTGTTCCCCATTCTAAGAAGGAGTGAAGTATTGACACTTTGGTCTTCCTTCTTCTTGAGTTTCATGTGTTTTGCAAATTGTATCTTGGATATTGTAAGTTTCTAGGCTAATATCTGCTTATCAGTGAGTGCATATCATTCGTATCCTTTTGTGATTCGGCTACCTCATTCAGGATGATATCCTCCAGATCCATCCATTTGTCTAAGAATTTAATGAATTCATTGTTTTTAATAGCTGAGTAGTACTCCATTGTGTAAATGTACTACATTTTTCTGTATCCATTCCTCTGTTGAGGGGCATATGGGTTCTTTCCAGCGTCTGGCTATTATAAATAAGGCTGCTATGAACATAGTGAAGTGTGTGTCCTTATTACCAGTGTGATATCTGCCAAGAAGACTGCAAATGTGGAGCAGTATTGTCGTAAAGAGAAGCTCCATGAGTTATAGGTGGCAGGCCTGGAGAGATGTGCCACCGTTTGAAGCTCCAGATGATGGATATGGAGCTCTAGGTTTGGATACTTGCCATGCTGTATTTGAGTTTATTACTTCTTGCTATTCCTCACCTTTTTCATTTTAAAATTGCAATATTTATTTTGTGTCGTAGGCTGAATATAGGTAACTAGCTTTTCATTTAACAGAAGCTCATAATGGAATCACTTTGGACTTGAAAAGTTTCAGAATTTTTAAAGACTACCAGGGATTTTAAAGATGAACTTTTAAAAAATATATTGTGAGATCATCATAGGACTATGATCAGGGAGCAAAATGATATGACTGAAACGATATGTTCGTGTCAAATTGACAAGTGTTATAGTTGCCATAGTTAATTTAAAGATCAATTTGACATAACCCAGAATCACCACAGAGAAAAGATTATCTAGATTAGGTTGGTCTGTGGATATGTCTGTGGGAGATAATCTTGATTGACTAGGGTGGGAAGATTGATTGTTAGGGTGGGAAGATCTATCCATCATGGGTGATACTTTTATCTAAGGAAGATGATCCCGAACTATTTACGAATAGGGACAAGCACAGCATTAGCAATTATGTGTGAATTCATTGTTCTCTGTTCACATTTGACTAACTGTCCCAAACTCATGCCGATGCATCTCCCCTGTAATGATGAAGTATAAACTGGAATAGTGTGAGCATTTGACATTTTCTCTACATTACCTCCATCACAATCTTTCATCACAGCAGCAAACAAACAAACAAACAAACAAAAACTTAACACCCTCTCTAAATATACATTAAGAAGCTTCCTGTTAAACTTTAGAGGAAATAAAGATCAAGGGTGTGGGGAGAAGAGACTATTTACATGAAGTTCGATGATGCTGGCAAACTTCTCATATAGATTGAAAATATACCCACTGAAGCCCTGGAAGTCAATCAGTAGTTCTTCAAACAAGAAGCTTAATACACCTGTCTTCCTAGTCATTATTTGTCAGTGATGTGATGAAAGTACCAACTATAAATGTTATTGACTTGCACATTGGTATTCACATTTTTTTTTTACTAAGAAGAGAAACCTATTGCTCTTGCTAGAAGCAGGAAATAGGCATTATTCCTGAGAACTATGTGGCCTGCAACTTTCCCTCCTACCATGTTTCACAGAATGGATTGTATTAATGGAATTGATCAGATTACCCTGCAGTCTACACTTATTTCCTCTTCTTGCTACTGTATTCCTTACAAGGTTAACTGCATTTTACTTAGCTTGGCAAATAAGATTTTTCTTAGTCACACTTCCTCTCCAGGTGCACACTTCCTTTTTTTCCTACCTAGAGTCTAAACTGCAGTCAGATAGTCATTGTAAAGCATCACCTGTCATCTTGCCAGGCTGTTGATTCTTTTTCTATTAATTTGCTCTTTTGTGTGCTTGAATTTCCATCTCCTCCCCTGTCATGCAAAACTCATTTTCCAGGACTCTGAACATTATTCACATTTTCCCTAAGATGTCCATTTCCCCATGACAGATAATCAATCTGCTCTCAGTGTTTTTCCTTACTTAGAGAACTTAGGTTTGACACATGCTGAGTGGTACTACGTGTGCCTGGTTTTGTGTTCGTTCATTTTAGATATAAGGTCAGGGCTGTGTTTTGTTAACTCTGCTTTATCTGCATCACCATTTATTACCATAAGAAATATGTTAAAGTATTGTCTCTGTCCTTCCCACTTTCACATGCACCATTAAATATTTGTGCTTAGCAAAGTATATATATATATATATATATATATATATATATGTATTAATTGTTTTAAGTAGCTCAGGTATTTTCAATGTATTCTAGATTAGTGTACTGGCTGGTTTTGTGTGTCAACTTGACACAGCTGGAGTTATCACAGAGAAAAGAGCTTCAGTTGTGGAAATGCCTCCATGAGATCTAGCTGTAAGGCATTTTCTCAATTAGTGATCAAGGGGGAGGTCTGCTTGTGGGTGGTACCAACTCTGGGCTGGTAGTCTTGGGTTCTATAGGAAAGCAAGCTGAATAAGCCAGTGGAAGCAAGACAGTAAGGAATATTCCTCCGTGGCCTCTGCATCAGCTTCTGCTTCCTGACCTGCTTGAGTTTCAAGTCCTGACTTCCTTGGTGATGAACAGCAGTAATGAAGTATAAGCCGCATAAACGTTTTCCTTCCCAACTTGTTTCTTGGTCATGATGTTTGTGCAGGAATAGAAACCCTGACTAAGACAAATTGGTACCAGCATAGTAAGGTATTCCTGTGACAACCTGAACATGTTTTGGGGAGGACTGTGGAAGATCTTTGGAACTTTGGGCTAGAAGATCCATTTGTTGTTAAGAGCTCTGTCAGATGTTGTGTAGGATCTTAGAAGATAATGTTGAGAACAGTGCAGAAAATGGAGGCCTGGCTTGTGAAATCTCAGAGGGAAGGTTAAAGACTCTTTTCAGGGCCATTGCTATTTTAATTATGAAGATTCTGTCGTTCTGGTTAGCTGGGGCTGAAGAATCAGCTGTGATTAACAAGATACCAGAACTACTAAAGTGAAACCTTTGCAATACTGGGACTATTGATGCTGGTTAGCTGGAGCTAAGAAATTAGTGGTGATTAAGAAGAGATCAGCATCATTGAGGTGACATCTGGGAAGGGCTTTCTGAGAGCACAAAGAGGTTGTGTTCCAGAGATAGCCAAAGTTGTACCTCGTGCAGCAGCAGGACTTGGTAATGTGTAAGAGTCACCCAGGTGGTACTGGTTTTGAAGGCATGAAGGGGTGATGCAGAGCAGCTGAGGCTCAGCACTGTGAGAGGCCATGGAAGGCCATTGGTCAAGGTGCAGCCTCAGTTGCAATTGATGGCCCAGGACTTCAGGGGTTATGAAGTGTTTTAGAGATGCCAGTACCATGAGATGACCACCAAGAACAGCAACAACAGTAGAGTACAGGCAGCTGGAGCCTAGAAGATAACATGTGGCTACAAAGGGCAAGGCTGGAGAAGTGACCAAGCCCTTGGAGGAGCCCAGAAGATCGTGAGTTAGATCCCAGACATAGGATGGTTGGAGATTGATTTTTGCTTTTGATTGTGACTGTGCCCTGATATTTTTCCCTCTTGAAGGAAGAAAGTATTTTAGTGAAGCCCACAGTTAAGAGACTTTGAATTTGAAAAGATATGGGACATTTTAAAGAGATTGACTTTAATATACAAGACTGTGGGACTTTTTAAATTATTTAGATCTTGAGGATGAATAAGAAAGTAAGGCTTGAGGCTTAATAGTGATGTGTTTGTGTATTAAGTTGACAAGTGGTCAATTGTACTGGCTGGTTTTGTGTGTCAACTTGACACAGGCTGGAGTTATCACAGAGAAAGGAGCTTCAGTTGGGGAAGTGCCTTCATGAGATCTAGCTGTAAGGCATTGCCTCAATTAGTGATCAAGTGGGTGGGCCCCTTGTGGGTGGTAACAACTCTGGGCTGGTAGTCTTGAGTTCTATAAGAAAGCAAGCTGAGCAAGCCAGTGGAAACAAGCCAGTAAGGCCTCTGCATCAGCTCTTGCTTTCTGACCTGCTTGAGTTCTAGTCCTGATTTCATTGGTGATAAACAGCAGCATGGAAGTATAAGCCGAATAAACCCTTTCCTCCCCAACTTGTTTCTTGGTCATGATGTTTGTGCAGGAATAGAAACCCCAACTAAGACAATTAGGAAAGTCAAGATTCCCTAGTAGAGATATTGGAATTGACAGTCGAAACAATGTAAACCACAATCAGCAACCAAACCCAAACACTATTGCATATGCCAGCAAGATTTTGCTGAAGGGACCCTGATATAGCTGTCTCATATGAGGCTGTGCGAGTACCTGGAAAATACAGAAGTGGACGCTCACAGTCATCTATTGGATGGAACACAGGGCCCCCAATGGAGGAGCTAGAGAAAGTACCCAAGGAGCTGAAGGGGTCTGCAAACCTATAGGTGGAACAACAATATGAACTAACCAGTACCCCCAGAGATCGTGTCTCTAGCTGCATATGTAGCAGAAGATGGCCTAGCCAGCCATCATTCGGAAGAGAGGCTCCTAGGTCTTGCAAACTTTATATGCCCCAGTACAGGGGAATGCCAGGGCCAAGAAGTGGGAGTGGGTGGGTAGGGAACTAGGGTGCAGGGAGGGTATAGGGAACTTTTGGGATAGCATTTGAAATGTAAATAAAGAAAATATCTAATAAAATAAAATTAAATTAAAAGGAAGCAATGTATACAATTGCTATCTAACCTCTATTGGAAAGACTTACAATCCCACTAAGAGTATTTAGCTCCAATGGGAGATTTTTTTATTAGATATTTTTTCATTTAAATTTCAAATGCTATCCCCTTTCCTAGTTTCCTCTCTGAAAGTCCTATACCCTCCCCCTGCTCTGCTCCCCAACCCACCCACTCCCACTTCCTGGCCTTGGCATTCCCCTGTACTGGGGCATAGAATCTTCACAAGACCAAGGGCCTCTCCTCCCAATGGGAATTTTTAATAACATATTCACTTCCATACTTTTATACATTTTATGTATATTAGTATTACATGTTGATGTCAGTTAGATAACATGTGGGACTTGAGTCAATCATGGAAGGAGACATTGGTAACGGTAATTACTATTGCATTTGAACATGCTAGTATGATTTCTAATCCCTTAAATGGTTTGTTCATAGTTACAAAATATGCCTCAACCAAGAATCAAAAGAAGTTTAATATTAATAGCTATTTAGAAATCTGAATTATGAAGTATCATTAAATTGTAATCAAGTTCATCTGGAAAATTTGCTAATACCATGGTCAAACGTGTAAATTGTCATAAATCTGGGGACACACATAGGTGCAAACGAAACTGTTTTCTTTGATATTTTTAGTTTCCGGTGTCTTTTTGTCTTCCAGAAAATGTAAATGTATCAGATGCCTGTAAAAGACCTGGCTCAAGAGTCTGTGGCAAGAATTGAATACTATTCACAAATTAGTGATCTATAGTCAATGGTCTCAAGAGGCTGGCCTCTTTTTAAGTAGAGAAGACAAAAACTGACAGTAATATCACATGTGTTCAGGATTCCCAGTGAAAGTTGCTCTGGTAGTACTTATGAACTAGTTGAAACTATTATAGCTTAGGGATACCTTGGATAGAGATAAGAATTTTCCAGCCAATAAAAATATCATAATACTTCTTTGTTCCTAGTAGAGAGCTCATATTTCCTTTTTTGATGCCTATGAAAAAGGAAAACTGATCTATAAAATGAAATTGGATCTTTGCACCACTGAGATCCATTTCCATTTGATTTATGCCCTCTGTACAGACTGGAATATGGTAGCAAGATATAAATTGCTCAGGTATTCTAATAAATTTTCTTCTCATCATTTCAAAATGGTTCTACTGCTAGGACAGCACATTCTCTAAAAGGGCATCTAACTGTAATCCTTCACGGTATATTGAAAACTATAATCCTAGGGGTCTTAACATTTTTCCAAACTTTGTGTTACCTCTTTTCTGGTAGCATAAGTAATAACATTTATTTCTAAATTTGCAAATCATCATGACTTTTAAGGTGAAAGATCACTGTACTTATAGCTGTTGGAAAACAATATGAAACAAATTCACATAAAATATAAACAGCAATTACAGTATATGCCAATGAAAGATTATTATAATGAACAAAACAAATATACGTTCAATTTATGAGATACTCTCATTTAGCAATTAGTCTTTGTGTAGAGCCTTAGAGTCCACCTTTATTTCTTGTTCTTTTTAAAAATCTTATGGGATTTCTAAAATAACATCTGGGAACTTAACTATAGAGAGAAAAACATTCAGATGAAGGAAACAGTAAAAGAAGACAATAGAATGGGATTATTACTGCTAGTTGAATTGTCTTCTATTTAGCCAATACTCCTTTGATTTTCATATCCCCATTATAGGAGGTATTTGAGTCGGGCATTTTACTCTTTTATCTTCATATATGGGTAGACCAGATGCATGTTTCAAATTAGCTTAGTGCTAGGAATTATCTCAGCAACAGGGCAATTGCCCTAAGTTTTGTGCTTAGCACCTCAAAGCAAAATAAAATTTGCTTGAATGTAAATACCACTCCCACTTAAAGAAGTTTCATACCTTAATCAGTTTTAACTCCTCCGACAAAATAAATTCCACTGGGTGGCTGAAAGAGCTAAGTTATTTCTTTTTTACTGTTGTGGATGCTGTGAAGTCCAAGATGTATATGATGGTAGATTTGCTTTTGACTGAGGCCTCTCTTTCTGTCTGACAAGTGGTGATCTTTTTATCATGATTGCACTGGTGGATAAAGAACACTAGGGTCTCTTCATCTTTCAGAAAATAAAAAGGTTGATTTAGTCAAAAGGACCTTTCACCCATAACCTCCTCGAAGTCTAATTGCACCTTGATGTTTTTCATTTCCAATTATCCTGCCTGATATTATACATTGATTGTTCAACATATAAATTTTGAGGAATGCTATTTCATCTATCATAACTTTTAAGTAAAATACATGCCAGCAATGGTGGTCCAAACCAAATTTGTAGCACAGGGTGTTTTTCATTCAAGATATACCTTTCTACTTTTTTTCTGAAGTTATTCTGAGGTTATAAAAACAGAATTGTGAGTAGAAAACATAAATAAAATGTGATTTTTCCTCATCACTTAACATAACAGTATTTGAAAAATAATTTTAGCTAGTTTTTATTCAGTGTTGTCATAGATATTCAGAAAGTCATCTGTCCATAATGTTATCTATTTGTGTGTAATAAATGAATTCAAAGTTAGTTGTTTGAAACAATAAACGATTATGTCCTTGTTTGTCAGAAGTAGGAATCTGGCAGATCACTCAAGTGCCTTTGGCTCAATGTTTACCATTAGCTTGTGATCAAGGAGTATATATGGAGGTCAGGATCATTGCAAATTTTGGTGGGAGAAATAACAATTACCTTACAACTCACTCACTTCACACTTTGGTCAGGATTTATTCCCTTACATGTGGGCCACTGAAAATAATTGTTCTAGGTTGTGGTAGCTGCCTGCAAGTTCAATAAGAGTGAGGAACATTTCCAAGGAAGCAGTGCCAGTCATTTCAGAACAAAATTTCAGAAACAACATAAAACTAGTCCTACTAAATTTATTTCTTGATGGGGTGTCAATTAGCCCAGATAATTCATCAAAAGAAGTGATCCAGGCACAGCAGCAGCGGTCGCCATCTTGGTCCGAGACCCGCCGGAACTTAGGAAATTAGTCTGAACAGGTGAGAGGGTGCGCCAGAGAACCTGACAGCTTCTGGAACAGGCAGAAGCACAGAGGCGCTGAGGCAGCACCCTGTGTGGGCCGGGGACAGCCGGCCACCTTCCGGACCGGAGGACAGGTGCCCACCCGGCTGGGGAGGCGGCCTAAGCCACAGCAGCAGCGGTCGCCATCTTGGTCCCGGGACTCCAAGGAACTTAGGAATTTAGTCTGCTTAGGTGAGAGTCTGTACCACCTGGGAACTGCCAAAGCAACACAGTGTCTGAGAAAGGTCCTGTTTTGGGCCTTCTTCTTCGGCCAGGAGGAGGTCCAAATACAAGATATCTGCGCACCTTCCCTGTAAGAGAGCTTGCCAGCAGAGAGTGCTCTGAGCACTGAAACTCAGAGGAGAGAATCTGTCTCCCAGGTCTGCTGATAGACGGTAACAGAATCACCAGAAGAACAATCTCTAAACAGAGTCAACTATAACTACTAACTCCAGAGATTACCAGATGGCGAAAGGTAAACGGAGGAATCTTACTAACAGGAACCAGGGCCACTCACCATCACCAGAACCCAGCACACCCACTTCGCCCAGTCCGGGGAACCCCAACACACCTGAGAACCTAGACCTAGATTTAAAAGCATGTCTCATGATGATGGTAGAGGACATCAAGAAGGACTTTAATAAATCACTTAAAGAAATACAGGAGAACACTGCTAAAGAGTTACAAGTCCTTAAAGAAAAACAGGAAAACACAATCAAACAGGTAGAAGTCCTTACAGAAAAAGAGGAAAAAACATACAAACAGGTGATGGAAATGAACAAAACCATACTAGACCTAAAAAGGGAAGTAGACACAATAAAGAAAACTCAAAGCGAGGCAACACTAGAGATAGAAACCCTAGGAAAGAAATCTGGAACCATAGATTTGAGCATCAGCAACAGAATACAAGAGATGGAAGAGAGAATCTCAGGTGCAGAAGATTCCATAGAGAACATCGGCACAACAATCAAAGAAAATGGAAAATGCAAAAAGATCCTAACTCAAAATATCCAGGAAATCCAGGACACAATAAGAAGACCAAACGTACGGATAATAGGAGTGGATGAGAATGAAGATTTTCAACTCAAAGGTCCAGCAAACATCTTCAACAAAATTATTGAAGAAAACTTCCCAAATCTAAAGAATGAGATGCATATGAACATACAAGAAGCCTACAGAACTCCAAATAGACTGGACCAGAAAAGAAATTCCTCCCGACACATAATAATCAGAACATCAAATGCACTAAATAAAGATAGAATACTAAAAGCAGTAAGGGAAAAAGGTCAAGTAACATATAAAGGCAAGCCTATCAGAATTACACCAGATTTTTCACCAGAGACTATGAAAGCCAGAAGAGCCTGGACAGATGTTATACAGACACTAAGAGAACACAAACTGCAGCCCAGGCTACTATACCCAGCCAAACTCTCAATTATCATAGAGGGAGAAACCAAAGTATTCCACGACAAAACCAAATTCACGCATTATCTCTCCACGAATCCAGCCCTTCAAAGGATAATAACAGAAAAAAACCAATACAAGAACGGGAACAACGCCCTAGAAAAAACAAGAAGGTAATCCCTCAACAAACCTAAAAGAAGACAGCCACAAGAACAGAATGCCACCTTTAACAACTAAAATAACAGGAAGCAACAATTACTTTTCCTTAATATCTCTTAACATCAATGGTCTCAACTCGCCAATAAAAAGACATAGACTAACAAACTGGCTACACAAACAAGACCCAACATTTTGCTGCTTACAGGAAACTCATCTCAGAGAAAAAGATAGACACTACCTCAGAATGAAAGACTGGAAAACAATTTTCCAAGCAAATGGTATGAAGAAACAAGCAGGAGTAGCCATCCTAATATCTGATAAGATTGACTTCCAACCCAAAGTCATCAAAAAAGACAAGGAGGGACACTTCATTCTCATCAAAGGTAAAATCCTCCAAGAGGAACTCTCAATTCTGAATATCTATGCTCCAAATACAAGAGCAGCCACATTCACTAAAGAAACTTTAGTAAAGCTCAAAGCACACATTGCACCTCACACAATAATAGTGGGAGACTTCAACACACCACTTTCACCAATGGACAGATCATGGAAACAGAAACTAAACAGGGACACACTGAAACTAACAGAAGCGATGAAACAAATGGATCTGACAGATATCTACAGAACATTTTATCCTAAAACAAAAGGATATACCTTCTTCTCAGCACCTCATGGTACCTTCTCCAAAATTGACCACATAATAGGTCACAAATCAGGCCTCAACAGATTCAAAAATATTGAAATTGTCCCATGTATCCTATCAGATCACCATGCACTAAGGCTGATCTTCAATAACAAAATAAATAACAGAAAGCCAACATTCACATGGAAACTGAACAACACTCTTCTCAATGATACCTTGGTCAAGGAAGGAATAAAGAAAGAAATTAAAGACTTTTTAGAGTTTAATGAAAATGAAGCCACAACGTACCCAAACCTTTGGGACACAATGAAAGCATTTCTAAGAGGGAAACTCATAGCTATGAGTGCCTTCAAGAAAAAACGGGAGAGAGCACATACTAGCAGCTTGACAACACATCTAAAAGCTCTAGAAAAAAAGGAAGCAAATTCACCCAAGAGGAGTAGACGGCAGGAAATAATCAAACTCAGGGGTGAAATCAACCAAGTGGAAACAAGAAGAACTATTCAAAGAATTAACCAAACGAGGAGTTGGTTCTTTGAGAAAATCAACAAGATAGATAAACCCTTAGCTAGACTCACTAAAGGGCACAGGGACAAAATCCTAATTAACAAAATCAGAAATGAAAAGGGAGACATAACAACAGATCCTGAAGAAATCCAAAACACCATCAGATCCTTCTACAAAAGGCTATACTCAACAAAACTGGAAAACCTGGACGAAATGGACAAATTTCTGGACAGATACCAGGTACCAAAGTTGAATCAGGATCAAGTTGACCTTCTAAACAGTCCCATATCCCCTAAAGAAATAGAAGCAGTTATTAATAGTCTCCCAGCCAAAAAAAGCCCAGGACCAGACGGGTTTAGTGCAGAGTTCTATCAGACCTTCAAAGAAGATCTAACTCCAGTTCTGCACAAACTTTTTCACAAGATAGAAGTAGAAGGTATTCTACCCAACTCATTTTATGAAGCCACTATTACTCTGATACCTAAACCACAGAAAGATCCAACAAAGATAGAGAACTTCAGACCAATTTCTCTTATGAACATCGATGCAAAAATCCTTAATAAAATTCTCGCTAACCGAATCCAAGAACACATTAAAGCAATCATCCATCCTGACCAAGTAGGTTTTATTCCAGGGATGCAGGGATGGTTTAATATACGAAAATCCATCAATGTAATCCATTATATAAACAAACTCAAAGACAAAAACCACATGATCATCTCGTTAGATGCAGAAAAAGCATTTGACAAGATCCAACACCCATTCATGATAAAAGTTCTGGAAAGATCAGGAATTCAAGGCCAATACCTAAACATGATAAAAGCAATCTACAGCAAACCAGTAGCCAACATCAAAGTAAATGGAGAGAAGCTGGAAGCAATCCCACTAAAATCAGGGACTAGACAAGGCTGCCCACTTTCTCCCTACCTTTTCAACATAGTACTTGAAGTATTAGCCAGAGCAATTCGACAACAAAAGGAGATCAAGGGGATACAAATTGGAAAAGAGGAAGTCAAAATATCACTTTTTGCAGATGATATGATAGTATATATAAGTGACCCTAAAAATTCCAACAGAGAACTCCTAAACCTGATAAACAGCTTCGGTGAAGTAGCTGGATATAAAATTAACTCAAACAAGTCAATGGCCTTTCTCTACACAAAGAATAAACAGGCTGAGAAAGAAATTAGGGAAACAACACCCTTCTCAATAGCCACAAATAATATAAAATATCTCGGTGTGACTCTAACGAAGGAAGTGAAAGATCTGTATGATAAAAACTTCAAGTCCCTGAAGAAAGAAATTAAAGAAGATCTCAGAAGATGGAAAGATCTCCCATGCTCATGGATTGGCAGGACCAACATTGTAAAAATGGCTATCTTGCCAAAAGCAATCTACAGATTCAATGCAATCCCCATTAAAATTCCAACTCAATTCTTCAACGAATTAGAAGGAGCAATTTGCAAATTCATCTGGAATAACAAAAAACCGAGGATAGCAAAAACTCTTCTCAAGGATAAAAGAACCTCTGGTGGAATCACCATGCCTGACCTAAAGCTTTACTACAGAGCAATTGTGATAAAAACTGCATGGTACTGGTATAGAGACAGACAAGTGGACCAATGGAATAGAATTGAAGACCCAGAAATGAACCCACACACCTATGGTCACTTGATCTTCGACAAGGGAGCCAAAACCATCCAGTGGAAGAAAGACAGCATTTTCAACAATTGGTGCTGGCACAACTGGTTGTTATCATGTAGAAGAATGCGAATCGATCCATACTTATCTCCTTGTACTAAGGTCAAATCTAAGTGGATCAAGGAACTTCACATAAAACCAGAGACACTGAAACTTATAGAGGAGAAAGTGGGGAAAAGCCTTGAAGATATGGGCACAGGGGAAAAATTCCTGAACAGAACAGCAATGGCTTGTGCTGTAAGATCGAGAATTGACAAATGGGACCTAATGAAACTCCAAAGTTTCTGCAAGGCAAAAGACACTGTCTATAAGACAAAAAGACCACCAACAGACTGGGAAAGGATCTTTACCTATCCTAAATCAGATAGAGGACTAATATCCAACATATATAAAGAACTCAAGAAGGTGGACCTCAGAAAATCAAATAACCCCCTTAAAAAATGGGGCTCAGAACTGAACAAAGAATTCTCACCTGAGGAATACCGAATGGCAGAGAAGCACCTGAAAAAATGTTCAACATCCTTAATCATCAGGGAAATGCAAATCAAAACAACCCTGAGATTCCACCTCACACCAGTGAGAATGGCTAAGATCAAAAATTCAGGTGACAGCAGATGCTGGCGAGGATGTGGAGAAAGAGGAACACTCCTCCATTGTTGGTGGGATTGCAGGCTTGTACAACCACTCTGGAAATCAGTCTGGCGGTTCCTCAGAAAATTGGACATAGTACTACCGGAGGATCCAGCAATACCTCTCCTGGGCATATATCCAGAAGAAGCCCCAACTGGTAAGAAGGACACATGCTCCACTATGTTCATAGCAGCCTTATTTATAATAGCCAGAAACTGGAAAGAACCCAGATGCCCCTCAACAGAGGAATGGATACAGAAAATGTGGTACATCTACACAATGGAGTACTACTCAGCTATTAAAAAGAATGAATTTATGAAATTCCTAGCCAAATGGATGGACCTGGAGAGCATCATCCTGAGTGAGGTAACACAATCACAAAGGAACTCACACAATATGTACTCACTGATAAGTGGATACTAGCCCAAAACCTAGGATACCCACGATATAAGATACAATTTCCTAAACACATGAAACTCAAGAAAAATGAAGACTGAAGTGTGGACACTATGCCCCTCCTTAGAAGTGGGAACAAAACACCCATGGAAGGAGTTACAGAAACAAAGTTTGGAGCTGAGATGAAAGGATGGACCATGTAGAGACTGCCATATCCAGGGATCCACCCCATAATCAGCTTCCAAATGCTGACACCATTGCATACACTAGCAAGATTTTACTGAAAGGACCCAGACGTAGCTGTCTCTTGTGAGACTATGCCGGGGCCTAGCAAACACAGAAGTGGATGCTTACAGTCAGCTAATGGATGGATCACAGGGCTCCCAATGGAGGAGCTAGAGAAAGTACCCAAGGAGCTAAAGGGATCTTCAACCCTATAGGTGGAACAACATTATGAACTAACCAGTACCCCTGAGCTCTTGACTCTAGCTGCATATGTATCAAAAGATGGCCTAGTCGGCCATCACTGGAAAGAGAGGCCCATTGGACACGCAGACTTTGTGTGCCCCGGTACAGGGGAACGCCAGGGCCAAAGGGGGGGAGTGGGTGGGTAGGGGAGTGGGGGTGGGTGGGTAAGGGGGACTTTTGGTATAGCATTGGAAATGTAAATGAGCTAAATACCTAATAAAAAATGGAAAAAAAAAATCCTCTGCCAGTATCGTGAGATATGATTTTGGATCTGAATCTTGCTTTTCAGGTGTGTTGGGGTATCCAGGACTCACTGTGGTGGGAGTTCTGGGTTCTGGTGATGCTGAGTGGTCTTGGTAAAAAAAAAAAAAAAAAAAAAAAAAAAAAAAAAAAAAAAAAAAGAAGTGATCCAGTGGTTGTAGGTGACACAATGACATGCAAACCAGGTGTAAAAGATAACAGGAGACTTTTTTTTGTAGCATTCCAGCATGTAGTCCTTCTATTCAAGATTACTTTTAATGTACACATGTAACATAAATTTGCATTTATTTTTTAAGAACATAACTTTAGTATTCTTTTATTATGCCATAAATTACTACTAAACCTCCTCAAGGCTTAAGAGAATTAAGCCAATCCACAGGCTTGATAAGATTGTTTTAAAATATTTTTAAACCTTGAAAATAGGATGAGAAAGCACAATTTAAAGTAAATGTTAGTGGAGTATATCTGATGAAATATAGATATCTAATAATTGACTTTTTATATGAAGAGAACGAGAACGAATGTGAATTAAGTTAAAGGTAACTTCTGATTTAAAAATTAATCACCTTCCCTTGAAGTCTGAAGTCTAACTACTCAATAGAAAAAAAATTGAATTCATACTATACAACCAGTGTGGTTTATGGAAAATTAAAAAAATAAATTCTGTTACCATGCTCTTTTCCATTTGTAGCCTTAACATTAGATTATGATAGTTTTAAAAATAAAATTAGCATTCATTGAATATGGTGGAATTAAATGAATGTTGCCTCTAAAATCACATCCACAGAAATGTGTCATAATTTGAAATAACTTTCAGGTCCTTGATAAAATCAATTATAAGCTCATCTTTATTTGACTTCAGTAATACCTCATTTAGTGCAAATAGCAATATTCCTGTGGTGCTTTGTGTAAACAGACAGGGCAAATTATTTAAAAAAGCAACTCTCCATTTCAGTTGTGAAAAGCAACAATCTCAAAACAAAGAAAAAAAAAACACACAATGGAAAATTGGAGATGTAAATGTCCATCGTCCTCTGCATAAACATACAGTATATTTCTAGAAATTTAGAAGACCATGAAAGTATATGGGGTAAGTAAATTCTGAAAGACATCTTCTCTCCACAGGTTGTTTTTACATGTTACTTTGAGTGTTTCCATCACCAAGGAGTGGAAGCAAAGACAAGTTAGTTGACAACTGTATTGATAAATACTGAACATGTACATGATTGTGTAACTGATTCTGAGTGTATTTCTGGTCCAAGGAATTTACGAAAACTTCTATTCCCTTGTATAAAAACATAGCAGACAACAACAACCTTAGAAAATTGGTTCAGAAAAATTACTGAATAAAACAAATGTGATTACAACAAAATAAAAAAAAAAAGACTTGACAGAGCGAATTAAACTAAATCTGAATTCTGAAACGTATAAATAAATTTAAAAGAGCTATAGTTTTAATAAAATAATGAGAAGGCATAAAATGACCCAAATTGAATGATATATACATAATTCCCAAATCAAACGCTATCAATAGAATGAGATACCTGTATATTAGATATTTTAGATTTTGGTTTGGTTTGTTTTTCTATTTGTTTGTTTGTTTGTTTGTTTTGTTTTGTTTTGTTTTTGAGGCAGGGATTCTCTGTGTAGCCCTGACTGTCCTGGAACTCACTTTATAGACCAGGCTGGCCTCAAACTCATAAATCCGCCTGCCTCTGCATCCTTAGTGCTGAGATTAAAGGCATGCACCAACACTCCCTGTTTTTAGATTTTTTTTTTTTTTAAGAAAGGGTCTCTATATCGCTGTGGATATCCTGGAATACACATTGCAGACCAGGCTGGCCTTCAACTCTGAGAACCCAGCTGCCTGTGCCTCCTAAGTACTAGTACTAACTAAAGTTTTGCGCCATTTTGCCTGGGTCATATTAACAGTCTTAATAGATTAACACCTTCAAATAATCAATGATGCTTTTTCAGTCTTCAGGTGATTAGAATGTACATAGACATATGTACTACAGCACTACATGTACATAACCATATGTACTAAAGCATTCTTTTCAAGTTGCACTGTGATGGTAATTTTCTGGAGATTCACATGTGACTTAATGAATTGAATGGAGAAGTTTCACCATGAAAATTACAAGGCTCCAAATAATCACCTGAATAAGTTTGAGTAGAACAAAGAAATAAAGTAAAAGGCCATGTTTTCTAGAAATAGTATATGCTTTTTCTCCTTCATTTAGATATATAAAAAAAAATCACATATCTTCTCCCTTTTGGATTTCTGAAGTTAGTATCATTGCCCTCAAAGCTCTCAAGCATTCATCCCTAATGAAGAGTAGCATTATAGGCTTCTTTTGTCCCAAAGTCCTTAAGCTTAAAGTGAGGCTTCTACCTGCATCTTTAAACTTCCAGCTTGCAGATTACTTGTTATAGGATGACTTTGATTTTATAATTGTCAACATCACTAATAACTTCTTTTCTTATCATCTGTATGTCTACCTATCTACCTAACCATTCATTGTATCCTACTGGATTGTTTTCTAAAAAAGTATGTTTTTCTAAAAAAGTATGTTTTTCTAAAAAAGTTTTTCTAAAAACGTATCAAGCATGTTAAAAGAACTGAAAGAAACACAGAACTAACTCCACAATGCTATATATATATATATATATATATATTACAACTTAATTACTTTCTACATTGAGAATAGGAAAACTGTCTTGTTGAAAAGTAGAATATCACAATTGCTCTGTAGTAAAGCTTTAGGTCAGGCATGGTGATTCCACCAGAGGTTCTTTTATCCTTGAGAAGAGTTTTTGCTATCCTCGGTTTTTTGTTATTCCAGATGAATTTGCAAATTGCTCCTTCTAATTCGTTGAAGAATTGAGTTGGAATTTTAATGGGGATTGCATTGAATCTGTAGATTGCTTTTGGCAAGATAGCCATTTTTACAATGTTGGTCCTGCCAATCCATGAGCATGGGAGATCTTTCCATCTTCTGAGATCTTCTTTAATTTCTTTCTTCAGGGACTTGAAGTTTTTATCATACAGATCTTTCACTTCCTTCGTTAGAGTCACGCCGAGATATTTTATATTATTTGTGGCTATTGAGAAGGGTGTTGTTTCCCTAATTTCTTTCTCAGCCTGTTTATTCTTTGTGTAGAGAAAGGCCATTGACTTGTTTGAGTTAATTTTATATCCAGCTACTTCACCGAAGCTGTTTATCAGGTTTAGGAGTTCTCTGTTGGAATTTTTAGGGTCACTTATATATACTATCATATCATCTGCAAAAAGTGATATTTTGACTTCCTCTTTTCCAATTTGTATCCCCTTGATCTCCTTTTGTTGTCGAATTGCTCTGGCTAATACTTCAAGTACTATGTTGAAAAGGTAGGGAGAAAGTGGGCAGCCTTGTCTAGTCCCTGATTTTAGTGGGATTGCTTCCAGCTTCTCTCCATTTACTTTGATGTTGGCTACTGGTTTGCTGTAGATTGCTTTTATCATGTTTAGGTATTGGCCTTGAATTCCTGATCTTTCCAGAACTTTTATCATGAATGGGTGTTGGATCTTGTCAAATGCTTTTTCTGCATCTAACGAGATGATCATGTGGTTTTTGTCTTTGAGTTTGTTTATATAATGGATTACATTGATGGATTTTCGTATATTAAACCATCCCTGCATCCCTGGAATAAAACCTACTTGGTCAGGATGGATGATTGCTTTAATGTGTTCTTGGATTCGGTTAGCGAGAATTTTATTAAGGATTTTTGCATCGATGTTCATAAGAGAAATTGGTCTGAAGTTCTCTATCTTTGTTGGATCTTTCTGTGGTTTAGGTATCAGAGTAATAGTGGCTTCATAAAATGAGTTGGGTAGAATACCTTCTACTTCTATCTTGTGAAAAAGTTTGTGCAGAACTGGAGTTAGATCTTCTTTGAAGGTCTGATAGAACTCTGCACTAAACCCGTCTGGTCCTGGGCTTTTTTTGGCTGGGAGACTATTAATAACTGCTTCTATTTCTTTAGGGGATATGGGACTGTTTAGAAGGTCAACTTGATCCTGATTCAACTTTGGTACCTGGTATCTGTCCAGAAATTTGTCCATTTCGTCCAGGTTTTCCAGTTTTGTTGAGTATAGCCTTTTGTAGAAGGATCTGATGGTGTTTTGGATTTCTTCAGGATCTGTTGTTATGTCTCCCTTTTCATTTCTGATTTTGTTAATTAGGATTTTGTCCCTGTGCCCTTTAGTGAGTCTAGCTAAGGGTTTATCTATCTTGTTGATTTTCTCAAAGAACCAACTCCTCGTTTGGTTAATTCTTTGAATAGTTCTTCTTGTTTCCACTTGGTTGATTTCACCCCTGAGTTTGATTATTTCCTGCCGTCTACTCCTCTTGGGTGAATTTGCTTCCTTTTTTTCTAGAGCTTTTAGATGTGTTGTCAAGCTGCTAGTATGTGCTCTCTCCCGTTTTTTCTTGAAGGCACTCATAGCTATGAGTTTCCCTCTTAGAAATGCTTTCATTGTGTCCCAAAGGTTTGGGTACGTTGTGGCTTCATTTTCATTAAACTCTAAAAAGTCTTTAATTTCTTTCTTTATTCCTTCCTTGACCAAGGTATCAGTGAGAAGAGTGTTGTTCAGTTTCCATGTGAATGTTGGCTTTCTGTTATTTATTTTGTTATTGAAGATCAGCCTTAGTGCATGGTGATCTGATAGGATACATGGGACAATTTCAATATTTTTGAATCTGTTGAGGCCTGATTTGTGACCTATTATGTGGTCAATTTTGGAGAAGGTACCATGAGGTGCTGAGAAGAAGGTATATCCTTTTGTTTTAGGGAAAAATGTTCTGTAGATATCTGTCAGATCCATTTGTTTCATCACTTCTGTTAGTTTCAGTGTGTCCCTGTTTAGTTTCTGTTTCCATGATCTGTCCATTGGTGAAAGTGGTGTGTTGAAGTCTCCCACTATTATTGTGTGAGGCGCAATGTGTGCTTTGAGCTTTACTAAAGTTTCTTTAGTGAATGTGGCTGCTCTTGTATTTGGAGCATAGATATTCAGAATTGAGAGTTCCTCTTGGAGGATTTTACCTTTGATGAGAATGAAGTGTCCCTCCTTGTCTTTTTTGATGACTTTGGGTTGGAAGTCAATCTTATCAGATATTAGGATGGCTACTCCTGCTTGTTTCTTCATACCATTTGCTTGGAAAATTGTTTTCCAGCCTTTCATTCTGAGGTAGTGTCTATCTTTTTCTCTGAGATGAGTTTCCTGTAAGCAGCAAAATGTTGGGTCTTGTTTGTGTAGCCAGTTTGTTAGTCTATGTCTTTTTATTGGCGAGTTGAGACCATTGATGTTAAGAGATATTAAGGAAAAGTAATTGTTGCTTCCTGTTATTTTAGTTGTTAAAGGTGGCATTCTGTTCTTGTGGCTGTCTTCTTTTAGGTTTGTTGAGGGATTACCTTCTTGTTTTTTCTAGGGCGTTGTTCCCGTTCTTGTATTGGTTTTTTTCTGTTATTATCCTTTGAAGGGCTGGATTCGTGGAGAGATAATGCGTGAATTTGGTTTTGTCGTGGAATACTTTGGTTTCTCCCTCTATGATAATTGAGAGTTTGGCTGGGTATAGTAGCCTGGGCTGCAGTTTGTGTTCTCTTAGTGTCTGTATAACATCTGTCCAGGCTCTTCTGGCTTTCATAGTCTCTGGTGAAAAATCTGGTGTAATTCTGATAGGCTTGCCTTTATATGTTACTTGACCTTTTTCCCTTACTGCTTTTAGTATTCTATCTTTATTTAGTGCATTTGATGTTCTGACTATTATGTGTCGGGAGGAATTTCTTTTCTGGTCCAGTCTATTTGGAGTTCTGTAGGCTTCTTGTATGTTCATATGCATCTCATTCTTTAGATTTGGGAAGTTTTCTTCAATAATTTTGTTGAAGATGTTTGCTGGACCTTTGAGTTGAAAATCTTCATTCTCATCCACTCCTATTATCCGTACGTTTGGTCTTCTTATTGTGTCCTGGATTTCCTGGATATTTTGAGTTAGGATCTTTTTGCATTTTCCATTTTCTTTGATTGTTGTGCCGATGTTCTCTATGGAATCTTCTGCACCTGAGATTCTCTCTTCCATCTCTTGTATTCTGTTGCTGATGCTCAAATCTATGGTTCCAGATTTCTTTCCTAGGGTTTCTATCTCTAGAGTTGCCTCGCTTTGAGTTTTCTTTATTGTGTCTACTTCCCTTTTTAGGTCTAGTATGGTTTTGTTCATTTCCATCACCTGTTTGTATGTTTTTTCCTCTTTTTCTGTAAGGACTTCTACCTGTTTGATTGTGTTTTCCTGTTTTTCTTTAAGGACTTGTAACTCTTTAGCAGTGTTCTCCTGTATTTCTTTAAGTGATTTATTAAAGTCCTTCTTGATGTCCTCTACCATCATCATGAGATATGCTTTTAAATCTAGGTCTAGGTTCTCAGGTGTGTTGGGGTTCCCTGGACTGGGCGAAGTGGGTGTGCTGGGTTCTGGTGATGGTGAGTGGTCTTGGTTCCTGTTAGTAAGATTCCTCCGTTTACCTTTCGCCATCTGGTAATCTCTGGAGTTAGTAGTTATAGTTGAATCTATTTAGAGATTGTTCTTCTGGTGATTCTGTTACCGTCTATCAGCAGACCTGGGAGACAGATTCTCTCCTCTGAGTTTCAGTGCTCAGAGCACTCTCTGCTGGCAAGCTCTCTTACAGGGAAGGTGCGCAGATATCTTGTATTTGGACCTCCTCCTGGCCGAAGAAGAAGGCCCAAAACAGGACCTTTCTCAGACACTGTGTTGCTTTGGCAGTTCCCAGGTGGTACAGACTCTCACCTAAGCAGACTAAATTCCTAAGTTCCTTGGAGTCCCGGGACCAAGATGGCGACCGCTGCTGCTGTGGCTTAGGCCGCCTCCCCAGCCGGGCGGGCACCTGTCCTCTGGTCCGGAAGGTGGCCGGCTGTCCCCGGCCCACACAGGGTGCTGCCTCAACGCCTCTGTGCTTCTGCCTGTTCCAGAAGCTGTCAGGTTCTCTGGCGCACCCTCTCACCTGTTCAGACTAATTTCCTAAGTTCGGCGGGTCCCGGACCAAGATGGCGACCGCTGCTGCTGTGGCTTAGGCCGCCTCCCCAGCCGGGTGGGCACCTGTCCTCTGGTCCGGAAGGTGGCCGGCTGTCCCCGGCCCACGCAGGGTGCTGCCTCAGCGCCTCTGTGCTTCCGCCTGTTCCAGAAGCTGTCAGGTTCTCTGGCGCACCCTCTCACCTGTTCAGACTAATTTCCTAAGTTCGGCGGGTCCCGGACCAAGATGGCGACCGCTGCTGCTGTGGCTTAGGTCGCCTCCCCAGCCGGGCGGGCACCTGTCCTCCGGTCCGGAAGGTGGCCGGCTGACCCCGGCCCACACAGGGTGCTGCCTCAGCCCCTCTGTGCTTCTGCCTGTTCCAGAGGCTGTCAGGTTCTCTGGCGCTCCCTCTCACCTGTTCAGACTAATTTCCTAAGTTCGGCGGGTCCCGGACCAAGATGGCGACCGCTGCTGCTGTGGCTTAGGCCGCCTCCCCAGCCGGGTGGGCACCTGTCCTCTGGTCCGGAAGGTGGCCGGCTGTCCCCGGCCCACGCAGGGTGCTGCCTCAGCGCCTCTTCGCCTCTGTGCTTCCGCCTGTTCCAGAAGCTGTCAGGTTCTCTGGCGCACCCTCTCACCTGTTCAGACTAATTTCCTAAGTTCGGCGGGTCCCAGACCAAGATGGCGACCGCTGCTGCTGTGGCTTAGGTCGCCTCCCCAGCCGGGCGGGCACCTGTCCTCCGGTCCGGAGGTACTGGTATAGAGACAGACAAGTGGACCAATGGAATAGAATTGAAGACCCAGAAATGAACCCACACACCTATGGTCACTTGATCTTCGACAAGGGAGCCAAAACCATCCAGTGGAAGAAAGACAGCATTTTCAACAATTGGTGCTGGCACAACTGGTTGTTATCATGTAGAAGAATGCGAATCGATCCATACTTATCTCCTTGTACTAAGGTCAAATCTAAGTGGATCAAGGAACTTCACATAAAACCAGAGACACTGAAACTTATAGAGGAGAAAGTGGGGAAAAACCTTGAAGATATGGGCACAGGGGAAAAATTCCTGAACAGAACAGCAATGGCTTGTGCTGTAAGATCGAGAATTGACAAATGGGACCTAATGAAACTCCAAAGTTTCTGCAAGGCAAAAGACACTGTCTATAAGACAAAAAGACCACCAACAGACTGGGAAAGGATCTTTACCTATCCTAAATCAGATAGGGGACTAATATCCAACATATATAAAGAACTCAAGAAGGTGGACCTCAGAAAATCAAATAACCCCCTTAAAAAATGGGGCTCAGAACTGAACAAAGAATTCTCACCTGAGGAATACCGAATGGCAGAGAAGCACCTGAAAAAATGTTCAACATCCTTAATCATCAGGGAAATGCAAATCAAAACAACCCTGAGATTCCACCTCACACCAGTGAGAATGGCTAAGATCAAAAATTCAGGTGACAGCAGATGCTGGCGAGGATGTGGAGAAAGAGGAACACTCCTCCATTGTTGGTGGAATTGCAGGCTTGTACAACCACTCTGGAAATCAGTCTGGCGGTTCCTCAGAAAATTGGACATAGTACTACCGGAGGATCCAGCAATACCTCTCCTGGGCATATATCCAGAAGAAGCCCCAACTGGTAAGAAGGACACATGCTCCACTATGTTCATAGCAGCCTTATTTATAATAGCCAGAAACTGGAAAGAACCCAGATGCCCCTCAACAGAGGAATGGATACAGAAAATGTGGTACATCTACACAATGGAGTACTACTCAGCTATTAAAAAGAATGAATTTATGAAATTCCTAGCCAAATGGATGGACCTGGAGAGCATCATCCTGAGTGAGGTAACACAATCACAAAGGAACTCACACAATATGTACTCACTGATAAGTGGATACTAGCCCAAAACCTAGGATACCCACGATATAAGATACAATTTCCTAAACACATGAAACTCAAGAAAAATGAAGACTGAAGTGTGGACACTATGCCCCTCCTTAGAAGTGGGAACAAAACACCCATGGAAGGAGTTACAGAAACAAAGTTTGGAGCTGAGATGAAAGGATGGACCATGTAGAGACTGCCATATCCAGGGATCCACCCCATAATCAGCATCCAAACGCTGACACCATTGCATATACTAGCAAGATTTTATCGAAAGGACCCAGATGTAGCTGTCTCTTGTGAGACTATGCCGGGGCCTAGCAAACACAGAAGTGGATGCTCACAGTCAGCTAATGGATGGATCACAGGGCTCCCAATGGAGGAGCTAGAGAAAGTACCCAAGGAGCTAAAGGGATCTTCAACCCTATAGGTGGAACAACATTATGAACTAACCAGTACCCCTGAGCTCTTGACTCTAGCTGCATATGTATCAAAAGATGGCCTAGTCGGCCATCACTGGAAAGAGAGGCCCATTGGACACGCAGACTTTGTGTGCCCCGGTACAGGGGAACACCAGGGCCAAAGGGGGGGAGTGGGTGGGTAGGGGAGTGGGGGTGGGTGGGTAAGGGGGACTTTTGGTATAGCATTGGAAATGTAAATGAGCTAAATACCTAATAAAAAATGGAAAAAAAAAAAAAAAAAAAAAAAAAAAAAAAAAAGAAAAGTAGAATAGTAATCACCAGGAGATGAAAGGATGGCACATAGGGCTTTCATGGATAACAATGGAAACATTCTAGAACAATAGTAATGCTGATAGCTGAAAAGAACTAAGCTGAAATTCACTGATGACAGTTTATGGCATAAAACTTTTAAATATACAATAGGCTCCAAAAGGGATTTTATGTTTTGATTACACTAACTGTGATGGCTATTCCTGGTGGTTAACTTGATTACATCTGGAATGAACTATAATCCAGAAGTGGAGGGCAAACTGTGATCCATATATTAAGGCTAGAAGATAGGTTTCTGACCTGGATGTTGACATGAAGATCTTGAAGCATAGTGGACATGAAAATCTTAGGCCCAAGCAAAGTAGTACACACCTTTAATGCCATGAGACTGATGAAAGCAGATCTCTGAGTTCAAGGTTGGCCTGAAATAAAACAAGCTCTAAGATCAGGCATGGTGGTACACAACTTTTATCTTGGCCACACCTTTTACTGGAGGCCTATATAAGGACAATGGAAGAAGGAAGATTCATTATTCTATTATTTGCACTTAACTTGCCAGAACATATGTTAGAACCAGGAGACCAGCTTAAACAACAAGCCTCGTGGGACTGAGCAACTGCTAGATTCTTGGACTTCCCATTCATAGCTGGCCATTTTTGGGTTAGTAGTACTACAGATTCTAAGTGATTACAGTAAATTTCCTTAATATATAGAGACATTCCATGAGTTCTGTGACTCTAGAGAACCCTAAGACACTACCTATGGCCAGTTTAGTTGCTGAACTCTGAATAATCGTGAATAATATTTATACATAACCATATGGAAAACTGTTAGAGATTCAGAAGTGACTTTGGTTAATGTTTAGAAAGATGTGATATATTCTTTTGCTTTGTCTTCTGAAAAGCAGATGGGAACTGACTATACACATTTTGCTGCTTCCTGTTTAAAGAAATACCATCTGATTTAAAACAAACAAACAAACAACAGGTTTTGCAACCCCATAGGAAGAACAACAATATCAACCAACCAGACACTCCTCCTAGGAGCTTTCAGGGACTAAACTACCAACCAAAGAGTACACATGGAGGAACCCATGACTCCAGCCTCATATGTAGCAGAGAATGGCCTTATCAGGCATCACTGGGAGGAGAGGCCCTTGGTCCAGTGAAGGCTCAATGCCCCAGTGTAGGAGAATGAGAGGATGGGGAGGTTGGAGTGGGTGGGTGGTTGGGGGACCACCCTCATAGAAGAAGGAGGAGGGGATATATAGGGGGTTTTGGAGGGGGCCGGAAAAAGGATAACATTTGAAATGTAAAAAAATATCAAATAAAAAAAAAACAGACAAGTAAACAAACTATTTTTAAGGGTAAGCTACATGCCCAGCAGTAGATGGCCAATAGAAAATGGAGGATCCTTGTCTTACGGTATGGTCGGGAGCTTTTCCTTTTGAAAAATTTGTATCTTAGTATGTTTTATTTTCCTTTTATTTACATCTTCTTTTTATTTCACAGGTTTTTTGTCTATATATTATGACTTCCAGTTTAGTACATTAAAAAGGGGGGGGGATTCCTGAGTGTACAAATGAGTCCTGGGTCTCTGTTTCTTGTGCCTTCTCTTGTGACCTTTTCTTCTGTTTGTTTTGTATTTTTCCTATGTGTTTGTATTTGCTACATATTATTCTATTCTATTATGTTAAATCCTTAGAAGCCTGTTTGTTTTCTAATGAGAGACCTAAAGGGAGTAGAACCTGATGGAACAAGAAGTGGGAAGGGACCCATAATCAAGATATAATATGTGAGAAAAAAATAAACAATTTTCAATGAAAGGGAAACATAAGCAAATAGGAAGCAAATGTCTGTGCAGTGTCTGGCTGTTATTGATGTTATTTTGCAAACATCACTCTGGGATAAGTGCTTTGGTAGCCTTACATCTAACTGCATAGTGCTGTCTACTCAGCTGCTCCACTCTCACTAATAATTTTTCAACACACTTTGTTTAGGTCCAAGTCTTCAGGCTAACTAGAGTCGTCATTAGCAAGAATACTGCTGTGTTCTGCCTCGTGAGTAAACTCTAAGGGAATAGAAATGAAAACTGCATTTCTAATTTTTCACAAAATGTGTGATTCCATGTGTCAAATGTTCATTTAACTATTATAAACCCAAGTGCCAGTTAGGTGTATTCAGTATAAAACTTCTCTGATGGGTAAGAAAATTTCCAGCCAAATAGAATTGCCATTTTAATAAGAGGAAGTAGAGCATTGTGCTTCAGTCAGCATGGCTGACTCAAAACCACCAACCATGCTGAGAAAATTATAGAGCTTTTCCTTGTACCCTTAAACTCAAATCCCATAATCAAAAGATTGATTTATTTCTCAAACTTAATTTCCAGTTTTAATTTTATTACTTTTCTCAAACTAGCTAGATCTTTTTAATCTATTGGATCAACTGCAGCTGTGACTCTGCTCACAATTTGGGATGTACCTTACACCTTAATCATAATGAGGTGAATAATTCAAACTTCTGGCTCTTCTTTGAATTAAATAATGTCTCTGACGTGAGGAATTAGAATAATATTTTTCCTTCAGAGAGAGGAATGTATATTTTAATGATTAGGCAAATTTAAATAAGCACTTTTTTAGAAAAGAAATCTCTTCCTGAGTTTAAGAAAAAATATTGAGGATTGTTTCCCTCATACATAGTGGAAAGGAAAGTAAAAATAAAGGAATATTGATGCTCATAAACAGGACTGTTGTTCTAGAAGTAAACACATATATTAATGACTTTATTTTTTGTGGGTTTTAAAAAATAGTTTGTATTGCCTTTGTAGTTTATTTGTCCCATTAAAACTGCTCATATGCATACACAATACACATTGTGAAATTCTCCAAGCAAAAATTGTTATTTAAGAAAGGTATTTAATCCCTTTTGAAACTACACAAGTATGATTACTTGGTGTATGTATATATTAGGGTATCCTAAATGGAAAACCACTCTGAGGAGTGCTGACATATATTGCCCATCAACCAATTATTGCAAAGGCAAGGTGCCCAATTTTTTTTTCTCAGATGATATACAGGTGCCATTTTATGATAAGCTGTATTTGGGGACAATTTCACAATATTCATTTAACTTCATCAATCACAAAAATATTTTATTTCATTTTAAACTGTGGGATCAGGGATTATGTCACAACATAAAAATGGCTGGTGATCTGCCTCTAGGAAGCAAGAAGCAATAGTGGACAGAGAGAAATCTCTCTGGGGCCCAAATTCCTGGAATTTGGTTTGGGAGGGCCTAGAGCCTAGAAATCCACCAGTCAACTTCATTTCCTCACATATTTTTGTGTCTTATGCCACCCGCTTCATTACTCACTCACCTGATATTTCTGTACCTTTAGAACATTTAAAATGTACACACACATGCACATACACACACATACACACACACACACACACACACACACACACACACACCATCACCACCACCACCAAAACAGAAAACTAACTAAATAAGTAAATAAATAAATAAATGAGCATCTTTATCATCTCAGAGAATGGAAAAACTTACAGTTAATTTTTTCTATATGGTATTCAGAAATCTAAGCTTGAATTTCTTATCGTGAGGCATCATTATTAACTCAAACTCTTAGCCATAAAGACTGATCACAGAATTGCTCTATCCCTTGTTCATCTTCAGCATTCTGATGTCCAGACCCTACAAAGACTACATGGTATCTATTATTCTTTGTGAAGGTCTCCAATGGATTGAGGATTGATTTGTTTTAGTGCTATCTCATTGATATTATCTCCACTCCCTCCACTCACAAGATGAAGATTCATTTTCTGCCTCATGTCCCTTTAATTCTTTAGACTTGCACTAGTCTCCCTTGTTTACTAGGAGTTGTGTTAAATCTTTTAACCCTATGACTTGACATTGTAATCTACAAAATTCATGTTCTGAGAAATGCACAATGGAGTTAGAAAAAAAGTTGTGTTTTTTTTTATCTTAAAGATGATCTACATGAGTTTACATTTTTGTGTTGGGCCACAAAACTTCATAGCTATCTTTTGGCATATATAGCCAGGGACTGTGTTTGAAATATTTTTGATAGTGGGTTTGTAGGCACTGATAATATTGTTCTCTGTTACTGATGGCAGTACTTTATTTGATGCCTGTGATGAATAGATGGGACTTTTGTAATAAAACAGATCTGGTAGATTAACTATCTATGAGCCCCTCCTCTGACATTCTTATCCACCCTTTTAAGTACAGGCTAGTACAGACCACATTTCAAATACTAAGTAATGATCTGCCCAAGGCTATTCCCAGGTCAGCTGATTTGAGACCCCAATTTCTTTGAAAAGAGACCATGAGATAGATTAACATTTAATACAACGGAATTACCACCTCATAACTGCAGGTTTAAGCCAGGGACCAAATGAAGAATGAATAGCTAGCACACTTTTAAGGATTAGATAAACAATACACTTAACCAGGCTTGGGAAATTAGTTTTATCCTTGCTAAATTGAAATTAGGGCACTTTTCTGCAGCAGAGGCAGAAGTTACATTGCAGCCAGTTACTTTTTCTAGGGTGTTTCAATCCTGTCCTACCTATCATGATACCCTTCACTAGTTTTGCCCTGACTGTCCTTCAAGACTGGTAATCCATTAGCTCTAGACTCAGTCCTTCCAGTGAATCAGGAAAAGGGCTCTAGTTGCTACGTGAGGCACATTATAAGATTCTCAAAAGCTCTTGCCAAAATACACATTTTCTGAGTATCTTTTATTAGCATAGCCAATTTTTATCATTAAGTTTAGAAATTTGGAAGGCATAGAGAATAAGAAGAAACTATATTTCACCAGATATAGTTTTAGGGAGACACAGAAGTATTTTGTAGGCAAATCTGTGTAGTAAACACATCACAAATCTGTGTGCTAAACTGTATAAGGGCCAAACTTTACCCTCATTGGTGAAACAATTGGAATCTACACATAGGGGAAAAACGAAGGGGCAAATGTATTTCCTGATGATATATAGAATTAGCATTATAAGTCAGATATTGGATTATTATAGAAAATATATATGACACACTATCATATAGTTCTTTAAAATAGAAATACGGACAAGAGTTAACAGAGCTCTCATGTTCCAATGGGGAAAACAGAAGATTATGAATCACTATTTGTATGTGCTTAGTAATGGCCGGAGATAGCGAAATGGAAATTGCAAAGATAGGATCTTCAAAGAGCTAGTTCAAACAATCTCATTAAAGCAAATTAAACTCTCTCTCTCTCTCTCTCTCTCTCTCTCTCTCTCTCTCTCTCTCTGTTTATTATATATCCCTGAACATTAACATTTCTGGCCTTATATTAAAAGGCATTTGTTAACAGAATGTGATGTCCTGAAGCACTTAAAGTATTTAATTCCTACTTAGCTGTGACATTGCAAAATCAATTGCTTTATCTGTCTAGGACTTGATATTTGTATTCCACAGAAAACAATGGTAAGGGAAATTTTTAAAATAATCTCTACAATGTGATAAATCTTCACTCAAAAATCATCTTAAAACAGTAGTTTGGTTTCCATTGGAACTGGTTTAGGGCAATTATATGGCAAATATGTTCCCATTCATTTAAAAAGAATTGGGCATTATTTGTGCCTGATCCTAGCATGCTTTATATTTAACTGTTCATATTTGAATGAGGGCATTTCATATACCATTTAGTTTTAATTATCCAAAGATTGATGACCCAAAGAGCCCATGTAAATGCATCTTCAGAATCATCATGGATAGTAGAAGACAGAATCACTACAACAGCACTATTTGCAGTACCTTAAATAGGACCTAAAATCCATCTCCCTCTCTCTCACTCTATCTATCTACCTATCTATCTATCTATCTATCTATCTATCTAACTGTGTGTAAATATAGATGTATATATACATATACATGCATGTACATTTATGCATATATAAATGCATACTTTATCATATATATGTATATATATGACTTATTAAAATGGATTATAGGCTAAAATTCAGCTACTCCAACAATGGATTATCTAAGAATTCAGTAGTAGTTCAGTTTTTGAAGCTTAATGTCTCATCTGGTATTGAGTACATAAAAGAATCCTAAAGAAGTGGGCTGTAATGCCAGTGAAGGAATAAACTCATCAGCAAGAGAGAGGACAAGCATCAAGGAGGAGGGAGCAAGCTTCCTTCTTCCATATCATTTATAGAGACTGCCAACAGAAGGTGTATTACAGATTAAGGGTGGATCTTCCCACCTCATAAGATCAAGATTAAAGTTGGCCCTTTTACCTTCAAAAAATTTATTAAGAAAATAAATCCCTCACAGGTATATTTAGCCACCTTAAGGATGGCACCAAGTTTTAACACTAAGATGATGTAAGTTGCTAGACCAAATAATCTCATAAAGTTTTAATCTCCACGAAGCCATTTGGCAAGGAAATATAAACAAAAAAACTGTAAGAATAATTCAGTGTCAGGGGTACTTGAAAGTTGGACTTAAATTTACAGGGATACACATTTCCTGACCCACTCATTACGTAGTTTGGGTTGGGCTTTTCAGCTGACTCAGAATCATCTACATATCATTATGTAGTCCTGTACGTAACCTCAATAAACTTGATCTGATTGGAATATATTTGGCCTACTGATATCCTATCTGGGCAAAGAGGCATTTCTTAAAGTCATAGAATGGTAAATACCTAGAAAGTTATCATTGTTCTTGGACACCATTTAAACTAGGCAAAGGAATCTAGATCACATAATGTTTAAGTCTCTTAGATATGTCCAAGAAGAATATATAGACAATGGCACTAGAAACAAATAACAAAAACACAAACACACACACACACACACACACACACACACACACACACACACACTGTAGCAGGCACAGAGTAATTTTACCCCTAAAAGTAATAATAGAAAGAAAAGATCCATCAACAGTAAAGTTGCTGGAAAATGACATACAAATCCACTTCTAGAGGTAGAAATTTTCCTTATGAGCAGTCAAACTTATAAAATATAATGCAGAATCATGTGGATGTGTCCTACAATTGCAGCTCTTTACCCTCTCTCAGGTATAAAGAACATCAAAATATTGAGAAACTTGTGGCATCAACTTCCTTAGAGTTACTCTTCCCTAAAGCATCCACTTGCACTTATAGACATGTGTTCTGTATCAGACATTTTAGACCTCCCTTTCTAAAAAGCACTAGATCTTGAGTTTTCTAACTATATGAAAAAAATAGCTGATGCTAGTCTTTTGCTAGGAAATGTCAACATCAACACCCATCAATTTTAAATTAAAGCATACATTCTTTTTTTATTCTGTTCTTGATTTTCCTTTTTTTAAAAAAATCATGTTACATCCTGATTGCTGTCCCCATTCCCAGGCAACCTCACACAGTTCCTTCTCTATTTCTCATCCTCATCTCTCATATTTGGGAGAATAAAGCCTCCCCACTTGGTATCCTCCCACCGTGTCACATCAAATCTCTGCAAGACTAGGCACTCTTTCCCACACTGTCATCAGACAAGATAGCCACATTAGGGTAATGGATTCCACAGACAGCTAACAGCTTTAAGGATAGCCCCTTAGTTGTTCAGGACCCCCATGAAGACTGAGTTACATCTTCTAAAAATGGGGGGGGGGGTCAAGGTCAAGCATGTGTATCTTCTTTGTTAGGTGGTTCAGAGCCGCAAGGGTTCCAGTTAGTTAACTCTGTTGGTTTTCCTGTGGAGTTACTATCTCCTTTGAAGCCCTCAGTCCTTCTCCCAAATCTTCCATAATGATCTCTAAGCACAACATCCATATTTTATTCCTGGGTGTCTGTATCTTACTGAGTCAGCTGCTGGGTGGAGCCTCTCAGAGGACATCTATGCTAGGCTCCTGTCTGCAAGCATAACAGAATATCATTAATAGTGTATGGAATTGGTGCTTGCCCATGGGATAGGGCTCTAGTTGGGCTGAATATTGGTTGGCTACCCCCTCAGTCTCTACTCCATCTGCTGTGCCTGCATTTTTATAGGGAGGATACATTTGGAGTTGAAAGTTTTGTGGGTGGGTTAGTGTCCCTATCACTTCACTGGGGTTCCAGCTTAGCTACATGTTCAATATCCCCAATGCTCTGATTCTCAGCTAAGGTCACCCCCATTGATTCTTGGAAGCCTCTCTTATCTCAGGTCTTTGGCAAGTCCTTGAGATACCTCAACCCTGTTAGTTGGAGATTTGCCTTCACTCTCATGGCCATCTAGACATCTCCACTGTCTCTTTCCTCACTTAATCCTGAACCCCTTGCCGTGCCCCTCTATTCCTTCCAATCCCCTCTGCCACTTGTTCCTGTCTTCCCTCCATCTGCCTTCTCCAACTATTTTATTTCCCCCTTCTAAGTGAAATTTGAGCAACCTATTTTAGGACTTCCTTCTTGATTATCTTCTTTCGATCTGTGGGGTGTATCATGGCTATCATGTAGTTTATGGCTAATATCCACTTATAAATTGAGTACATATTGTGCATGTACATTTTTCAGTCTTGGTTAGCTAACTTAGAATGGTAGTCTCAAGTTCCATCAATTTGCCTACAAAGTTCATGATATCCTTATTAATTATAAATATAATTTCATTGTGTAGTTATACCACCTTTTCTTTATTCTTCAGTTGAATGGCATGTGGGTTAATTCCAGGTTTTTCCTGTAAAATCAGGCTGCTATAAACATAGTTGGACAAGTGTCCTTGTTTTATAGTGGTGCATATTTTGGGTATATGCCCAGGAGCAGTATAGTTGGATCTTTAGGTAGAATTATTCTCAATTTTCTGAGAAACTGCCAAATTTATTTGCACAATTGTTTAAGTTGCATTGTCTCCAGCAATGGAGGAGTGTTCTCTTTGCTCTACATCCTCGCCAGCATGTTCTATCACTGTTTTCTTAATCATTCTGACAGGAGTAATATCTCAGTGTTGTTTAGATTTGCGTTTCCCTGATGACTAAGAAATTTGAACAATCATTAAGTGTTTCTCAACCATTCAAGTTTCCTTTGTTGAGAATTTTCTGTTTAGCTCAGTTCCCCATTTAAAAAAATTGGTTATTTTACTCAAATATTCTCTCTCTCTCTCTCTCTGTATGTGTGTGTTTGTGTGTTTTGGGCATATATCCAGAAGATGTTCCAACTAGTAAGAAAGAAACATGCTCCACTATGTTCATAGCAGCCTTATTTATGATAGCCAGAAGCTGGAAAGAACCCAGATGCCTCTCAACAGAGGAATGGATACAAAAAAGTGTGGTGCATTTACACAATGGAGTACTACCCAGATATTAAAAAGAATGAATTTATGAAATTCCTAGGCAAATGATTGAACCTGGAGGGCATTATCCTGAGTGAGGTAACCCAATCACAAAAGAACTCAAATGATATGTACTCACTGATAAGTGGATATTAGCCAAGAAACTTAGAATACCCAAGATATAAGTTACAATTTGCAAAACACATGAAACTCAAGAAGAATGAAGACACTTTGTGGACACTTTGCCCCTTCTTAGAAGTGGGAACAAAACACCCTGGGAAGGAGTTACAGAGACAAAGTTTGGAGCTGAGACAAAAGGATGGACCATCTAGAGACTGCCATATCCAGGGATCCATCCCATAATCAGCCTCCAAACGCTGACCCCATTGCATACACTAGGAAGATTTTTCTGAAAGGTCTCTGATATAGCGTTCTCTTGTGATACTATGCCGGGGTCTAACAAACACATAAGTGGATGCTCCCAGTCAGCTATTGGATGCATCACAGGGCCCCCAATGGAGGAGCTAGAGAAAATACCCAAGGAGCTAAAGGGATCTGCAACCCTATAGGTGGAACAACATTATGACCTAACCAGTACCCCAGAGCTCTTGACTCTAGCTGCATATATATCAAAAGATGGCCTAGTCGGCCATCACTGGAAAGAGAGATCCATTGGACATGCAAACTTTATATGTCTCAGTACAGGGGAACGCCAGTGCCAAAAAGTGGGAATGGGTGGGTAGGGGAGTGGGGGCGAGGGTATGGGGGACTTTTGGGATAGCATTGGAAATGTAAATGAGGAAAATACCGAATTTTAAAAAAAAGGATAGTGGAAAAAAAAAAGAAAAGAAAAAACATTGACTGAGAACACAAATTTCCTTTTCAGTTAATTGTTCATATATATCCTTACATTTTTTGTTTTATTTCTGTTTCTATATAAATTTCATAGTTAATTTTTAAATAAATATATATATATACATACACACACACACACACACACACACATATATATATATATATATATATATATATATATATATATGCATTTTAAGAATTCAGTTGGTTTGTAACTTATACCTTGTATGTATCCTTTTTGGTTCCATTCTGACTTTTTCCTCTCATACTTGACACTACATTCACCGAACCACGTAAATTTACCATATTGATCCAACCCAGGACAATTACGTTATTGTCTCCAAATCTTATTCAATCTTTTACTGCAGCTAACCTTGAGACTTATGTCAAACCATTAGAGTTGTTCCTGAAGTTAACATTATCTCTGAAAGTAAATTCAAGAAAAGTTATCCTGCCCTGAGGACTTAAGTAAAATAAAATATACAAACCACACACCTGAGACGAATAACAGTGACAAACCAGAGGATACATACGCCTCAGAATATGAAAACAAAACACACTCAAAAATACAAAAATTAAGGGAAGTATCCATTAGCATAATCCCGCATACTCACAGAATCTGATTTCTCAATACTACAAAACAAAGACAATGAAAGAGCATAAATGCCAGAAAAAGACCACAAAGCCCTAATGATACAACACTGCAAAGGTCAACAAGAAGAGTCAAATAAACAGACTGAGAATTTCTAATCCTACATCAGAAAGGGGACTAATATTTTATATATATATATATAAACAACTAAAGAAGATAGACTCCAGAAAACCTATTAAAAATGGGGTACAGAGCTAAACAAAGTATTCTCTACTGAGGAATAACGAATGTCTGAGAAGCACCTGAAAATTTGGTCAACATCCCTAATCATCAGACACATGCAAATCAAAACAACCCTGAGATTCCACCTCACACCAGTCAGAATGACTAAGATCAAAAATTCAGGTGACAGCAGATGCTGGCAAGGATGTGGAGAAAGAGGAACAATTCTCCATTGTTGGTGGGATTGCAAGCTGGCACAACCACTCTGGAAATCAGTCTTGCAGTTCCTCAGAAGATTGGAAATAGAACTATCAGAAGATCTAGCCATACCACTCCTGGGTATATACTTAGAAGTTGTTCCAACTGGTAAGAATGACACATGCTCCACTATGGTCATAGCAGCCTTATTTATAATAGCCATGAGCTGGAAAGAACCCAGATGCCCCTCAACAGAAGACTGAATCCAGAAAATGTGGTACATTTACACAATGGAGTACTACTCAGCTATTAAAAAGAATGAATTTATGAAATTCGTAGGAAAATGAAGGGATGTGAACTATATCATCATGAGTGAGTTAACCCTATCACAAAAGAACACACATGATATGCACTCACTGATAAACGGATATTAGCCCAGAAACTTAGACTAATCATGATATAATTTGCAAAACACATGACATTCAAGAAGAAGGAAGACCAACAAGTAGATACTTCGTTCCTTCTTAGAATGGGGAACAAAATACCCATGGAAGTAGTTACAGAGATAAAGTTTGGAGCTGAGACAAAATAAAGGACCATCCAGAGACTTAAAAGAAACAGAGACACATTCTGTAAATGAATCTACCAATCAAAAATGGCACTTTATAAATCATTAACAGCAGATATGACTAAGCAGAATGAATATCAAAGATGTATGACAAGGTTGAGGAGTTAATATATGAGACATAGCTAAAGGAAACAATCATTGAGCATGAACAAACTTCCAAGAAGTCTGGAATATACTCAGAACACCAAAACTAAGTGTCCATGGCAGAGAAGAAAAAGCTGAGCTAAAGTTCAAATAACCTAGACAACCAGTTGAATGAAGTTATAGCCAAGAATTTCCTTAACTTAGACAAATAGACACCAAGCATATATTTACAAGCCCAAATAGATATCACCTGAGAAAAACCTCCCTACAACCTATCATAATGAAGATATCAGAAATAAAAAGCAAAGAAACAATAGTAAAAATTACAACTAAGTGTGTGTTCCCTAGATAACATGATTAGATGGCTAGAGCAATATACTCAGAGGAGACTGGGGAAGCAAGATAAAATATACAAACCACACACCTGAGAAGAATAACAGTGACAAACCAGAGGATACATACACCTCAGAATATGAAAACAAAACACACTCAAAAATACAAAAATTAAGGGAAGTATCCATTAGCATAATCCCGCATACTCACAGCATCTGGTTTCTCAATACTACAAAACAAAGACAATGAAAGAGCATAAATGCCAGAAAAAGACCACAAAGCCCTAATGATAAAACACTGTAAAGGTCAACAAGAAGAGTCAAATAAACAGACTGAGAATTTCTAATCCTACATCAGAAAGGGGACTAATATTTTATATATATATATAAACAACTAAAGAAGATAGACTCCAGAAAACCTATTAAAAATGGGGTACAGAGCTAAACAAAGTATTCTCTACTGAGGAATAACGAATGTCTGAGAAGCACCTGAAAATTTGGTCAACATCCCTAATCATCAGACACATGCAAATCAAAACAACCCTGAGATTCCACCTCACACCAGTCAGAATGACTAAGATCAAAAATTCAGGTGACAGCAGATGCTGGCAAGGATGTTGACAGCCAGGACTGCAGGAAAACAGATGGCCACAGGCCAGGGATTACACAGTGTCTATTTGCTACTAGGATGAGAAGAGATTCTCCCCACAAACTTACAGTAAGCATGGTGCTCTGTAAGCCACTCAGTGTTTTCTCCTTCAACCAAATTTGAGCCTTCCAAACATATGTCCTGCACTTTGGTTATCTTGCAGCAGTAGGAGATCAGGGGGTACCTGTCTGTATCCAGCTTCAGGAGCTAAGTAAAGGCTATGCTACTTGAAGGGATGTTGTCTGGGCAACAAGTGCAAAAAACTCAATGTGGACATCTCTCTCTACTATACCACCATACTTAAGCGCATGTTCACTGGATACATGGAGGTGCTGACAATGACTTTTGGATCATTGTAGATCAGTGTGAAGAGTAGTATGACACAATTTTGAATTAATTCTGACATGACATTAAAACCTCCCCTCAAAACATCAAACAGCCAGGAATTAATGGCTAAAGCAAAATATTATCTCATCCAAGTGTGAGGAGCGGATGTGGCAGCAGTCCCAAAGGCGCCAGGGAATGCAGCTAAGTCGTATGACTTGCACCTGACTTACTCATATAAGCCACAAACATCTTGACAGCTGTGCAGGTGTACCAGGATACCGGTGAATCCATTTTGATGAAGATATGCCCCTGCTGCCCTGATTAGCTGAAGCTGCGTGCCTGGTGAGGTGGCATGGCCTGCTGTGTGTGGATGGGAACTGAGAGTATAAAAGAGTGAGAGGCCCAGGGTTCGGGAAGATATAAACAAGGGAGATATAAACAAGGGAGATATAAACAAGAACAAACAGGACTGAATAAACGTGTGCAGAAGGATCCTGTTGCAGCATCGTTCTTCCTGGCCAGTTGGGCGCGCGCAAGAGCCAAGGGCTTGTAAAAGCATTCCAGACTGCTATGCAGGACAAGAAAGACTCCCACCAGCCTATGGGCAACATTCCCATCATCATATTCCTGAGGGAAGAGAACAGGCTTATTGAATCTTTGAACAAACCTGTAGGGAAACGTCTGTATAATAGAAATAATAAGTAGTCCCACAACTGCAGCTATGGGGACTGATGGAAAATTGGAGTTTTTGATAAGTGATCCCTTGATTAAGAGGGAGGGTACTCTTTATCAAGGACACCATAGATGACCACATCTGCTGCTGGTCTTTCTACAGCCAGAACCATTATCTAGGAAAGGTGTGGTGTACCTCCATTATGTATGCCACAGAGAAGTACCAGACTACAATGTAATTTTCAGGATCTCTAATATATAAAAAACTCAATGTCCTACTTTATATGACCCCTCAGGACCATGAAAACTTCATTTTGAAGACCATGGTTCAGAGTCAAACCTGGCTTTCAATAGAGAAAAGATCTGTGAATTGTGGGACTGTGTGTGTTACATCTACCATAAGACATTGGCTGATGTTATTCCACATCACAAAACGATTCTTAACTCTTTATTTCAGAGAGAGCTTCACGGAGGCATGGCCTGATTCTTTCAGTGCGGGATCTGGTTTAAAGGATAGTGCCCTGTTCTAACATGCTGTATCTCTAGCACTCAAACTCTGAAGTAGAAGGATCACAAGTTTGTAGCAAACTTGACCTACAAGAAAAACAAAACAAAGCAAAACAATAACAAAGATACTTGTAGCCTCCCCATCCTTAAGCAGGCTGGTACAGACCTTGTCACCACTGAGGTGGGGCCACCTTTGTTGCAGCTTTCTGACTTGGCTGGCTCCCTTTGAAGTGTCAACTGCCCTGCTCTTCTCCAAGATGCTGCTACCTGCCAAGAAGCTGAACCTGTCTTCCTGAATAAGCAACAGCCTGGCGACCAAGTGCTGAGAGCATAGAGACAAAGCACCAAGGATGGACTGGTGGGGGGATGGGCCTTCCCCCTTTTAAGCAAAGTCTTTTAGTAAACTTGCGGTTGTTGATCAGAGAAAACCTGTCTTGGTTTCATTCTTTTTTTTTTTTTCAGTTTTTTTTATTAGGTATTTTCCTCATTTACATTTTCAATGCTATCCCAAAGGTCCCCCATACCCACCCCCCCATCCCCTATCCACCCACTGCCCCTTTTTGGCCCTGGCATTCCCATGTACGGGGCATATAAAGTTTGCAAGTCCAATGGGCCTCTCTTTGCATTGATGGCCGACTAGGCCATCTTTTGATACATATGCAGCTAAAGACAAGAGCTCCCGGGTACTGGTTAGTTCATATTGTTGTTCCACCTATAGGGTTGCAGTTCCCTTTAGCTCCTTGGGTAATTTCTCTAGCTCCTCCATTAGGGGCCGTGTGACCCATCCAATAGCTGACTGTGAACATCCACTTCTGTGTTTGCTAGACCCTGGAATAGTCTCACAAGAGAGAGCTATAACTGGGTCCTTTCAGCAAAATCTTGCTAGTGTATGCAATGGTGTCAGCATTTGGAAGCTGATTATGGGATGGATCCCTGCATATGGCAGTCACTAGATGGTCCATACTTTCATCATAGCTCCAAATTTTGTCTTTGTAACTCCTTCTATGGGTGTTTTGTTCCCATTTCTAAGAAAGGGTAAAGTGTCCACACTTTGGTCTTCGTTCTTCTTGAATTTCATGCGTTTGGCAAGTTGTATCTTATATCTTGGGTATCCTAAGTTTCTGGGCTATTATCCACTTATCAGTGAGTACATATTGTGCGAGTTCCTTTGTGATTGGGTTACTTCACTCAGGATGATACCCTCCAGGTCCATCCATTTGCCTAGGAATTTCATAAATTCATTTTTTTAATAGCTGAGTAGTATTCTATTGTGTAAATGTACCACATTTTCTGTATCCATTCCTCTGTTGAGGGGCATCTGGGTTCTTTCCAGCTTCTGACTATTATAAACAAGGCTGCTATGAACATAGTGGAGCATGTGTTCTTCTTACCAGTTGGGACATCTTCTGGATATATGCCCAGGAGAGGTATTGCAGGATTCTCCGGTAGTACTATGTCCAATTTTCTGAGGAACCGCCAGACTGATTTCCAGAGTGGTTGTACAAGTTTGCAATCCCACCAACAATGGAGGAGTGTTCCGCTTTCTCCACATCCTCGCCAGCATCTGCGGTCACCTGAGTTTTTATCTTAGCCATTCTGACTGGAGTGAAGTGGAATCTCAGTGTTGTTTTGATTTGCATTTCCCTGATGATTAAGGATGTTGAACATTTTTTCAGGTGCTTCTCTGCCATTGGGTATTCCTCAGGTGAGAATTCTTTGTTCAGCTCTGAGCCCCATTTTTTAATGGGGTTATTTGATTTTCTGGAGTCCACCTTCTTGAGTTCTTTATATATATTGGATATTAGTCCCCTATCCGATTTGGGATAGGTAAAGATCCTTTCCCAATATCTTGGTGGCCTTTTTGTCTTATTAACGGTGTCTTTTGCTTTGCAGAAGCTTTGCAATTTTATGAGGTCCCATTTATCGAGTCTTGATCTTACAGCACAAGCCATTGCTGTTCTATTCAGGAATTTTTCCCCTGTACCCATATCTTCGAGGCTTTTCCCTACTTTCTCCTCTATGAGTTTCAGTGTCTCTGGTTTTATGTGGAGTTCCTTAATCCACTTAGATTTGACCTTAGTACAAGGAGATAGAAATGGATCAATTCGCATTCTTCTACATGATAACCGCCAGTTTTGCCAACACCATTTGTTGAAAATGCTGTCTTTTTTCCACTGGATGGTTTTAGCTCCCTTGTCAAAGATCAAGTGACCATAGGTGTGTGGGTTCATCTCTGGGTCTTCAATTCTGTTCCATTGGTCTACTTGTCTGTCACTACACCAGTACCATGCAGTTTTGATCACAATTCTCTGTAGTACAGTTTTAGGTCCGGCATGGTGATTCCACCAGAGGTTCTTTTATCCTTGAGAAGAGTTTTTGCTATCCTCGGTTTTTTGTTATTCTAGATGAATCTGCCGATTGCCCATTCCAATTCGTTGAAGAATTGAGTTAGAATTTTGATGGGGATTGCATTGAATCGGTAGATTGCTTTTGGCAAGATAGCCATTTTACAATATTGATCCTGCCAATCCATGAGCATGGCAGATCTTTCCATCTTCTGAGATCTTCTTTAATTTCTTTCTTTAGAGACTTGAAGTTCTTATCATACAGATCTTTCACTTCCTTAGTTAGAGTCACCCCAAGGTATTTTATAGTATTTGTGACTATTGAGAAGGGTGTTGTTTCCCTAATATCTTTCTCAGCCTGTTTATCCTTTGTATACAGAAAGGCCATTGACTTTTGTGAGTTAATTTTATATCCAGCTACTTCATTGAAGCTGTTGATCAGGCTTAGGAGTTCTCTGGTGGAATTTTTAGGGTCACTTATATATACTATCATATCATCTGCAAAAAGTGATATTTTGACTTCTTCCTTTCCAATTTGTATCCCCTTCATCTCCTTTTGTTGTCTAATTGCTCTGGCTAGGACTTCAAGTACAATGTTGAATAGGTAGGGCGAGAGTGGACAGACTTGTCTAGTCCCTGATTTTAGTGGGATTGCTTCAAGCTTCTCACCATTTACTTTGATGTTGGCTATTTGTTTGCTGTAGATTGCTTTTATCATGTTTAGGTATGGGCCTTGAATTCCTTATCTTTCCAAGACTTTTATCATGAATGGGTGTTGGATTTTGTCAAATGCTTTCTCAGCATCTACGAGATGATCATGTGGTTTTTGTCTTTGAGTTTGCTTATATACTGGATTACATTGATGGATTTCCGTATATTAAACCATCCCTGCATCCCTGGGATGAAACCTACTTGGTCAGGATGGATGATTGTTTTGATGTGTTCTTGGATTCGGTTAGCAAGAACTTTATTGAGGATTTTTGCATCGATATTCATAAGGGAAATTGGTCTGAAGTTCTCTATCTTTGTTGGGTCTTTTTGTGGTTTAGGTATCAGAGTAATTGTGGCTTCATAGAATGAGTTGGGTAGAGTACCTTCCGTTTCTATTTTGTGGAAAAGTTTGTGAAGAACTGGAATTAGGTCTTCTTTGAAGGTCTGATAGAACTCTGCATTAAACCCATCTGGTCCTGGGCTTTTTTTTTTGACTGGGAGACTATTAATAACTGCTTCTATTTCTTTAGGGTATATGGGACTGTTTAGATGGTCAACTTGATCCTGATTCAACTCTGGTACCTGGTATCTGTCCAGAAATTTGTCCATTTCGTCCAGGTTTTCCAATTTTGTTGAGTATAGCCTTTTGTAGAAGGATCTGATGGTGTTTTGGATTTCTTCAGGATCTGTTGTTATGTCTCCCTTTTCATTTCTGATTTTGTTAATTAGGATTTTGTCCCTGTGCCCTCTAGTGAGTTTAGCTAAGTATTTATCTATCTTGTTGATTTTCTCAAAGAACCAACTCCTCGTTTGGTTAATTCTTTGAATAGTTCTTCTTGTTTCCACTTGGTTCATTTCACCCCTGAGTTCGATTATTTCCTGCCTTCTACTCCTCTTGGGTGAATTTGCTTCCTTTTCTTCTAGACCTTTAGTCTCTCTCTTTCAGCCACAGCCTGCCTTCCAGGAATACCTGGTTCATGTAGTCTGCAGGCTGGCTAAGTACTACTACAGATTGGTACCTGAACCAGGGACTTGGAAATTGTGGGAAAACACTGAGGGATCACTGTCTTGTGTGGAGCTCCACGAGAAGGGAAGATGAAGAAGATCGTATTGGCTACAGTGAGCAACAGGTATTATGCTAGTGCTGGTTTTAAACTTCATTTTTTAATGTGTTGCTGGAAGTGTGATAGGATAAGGGCCAAGTTGGAACAGTGCTGACCAAGCGCTGGTTCCACTTAGGGTTTGTCAGTGAAATATGTGTGGGACTAGAAACTTCAAATCAGGTGGTTGTCTGCAGTCAAGGACTGCATCAGGAGAAGAAATCTCCCAGGGACACAGGGAAATCCGGAGATGTCCAGCCTTCTCTCTGGCCCCTACATGAGAAGTTCTCTACCCTCTTTGTATTGTCTATGCTTGGTGCACCAATCCGTTCACTTGTCAATTCATGTGTGTTTTGTTTCATTGTCTGAATGACTGAATGTTCTGTGTTTCATATTGGAAAATAAAAATGGCTAAGACTTTATCTGCTGGTTCAGCAAAGTCTGAGAGTAGCCCACACTTTAGCCAAGAGTCAAGCACAGCAGGAGAGCCCCTACTGAAATAACTGTTTTTAAAGAAAAGGAGTCTGCAACCTCTTAGTTCTAATGCAAAATAGCTGATAGTTGTTTTTTACCTAGAAAATTCTCTGCAATCTTGATTATTGTGTTTAGCAAATGACACAGTGCTTTTTTATCTTATAAATATAGGTAGAAAATTTAAAACTCTTTGATTGGTCTAAATTTATAAGATTCCTGTAGCCACCTAATTTGGTTTATAATGGTCTTAAAGGTGTAATATACTCTGCGGGTCTTCATCATAGAATATTAGCTTCTAAGTTATTGGGCATGAATAAAAGGGTATAATACTGGTAGCAAGACAGCTTTAAATTGGTAACTTAGGGTTGGAGTATTTCAAACATGTGGCATAAAGCAGGCCAAAAAACTAGACCTCTAAGGATACTTCTAGTTGAGATAATATTTAATGTGATTCTTATCCTAGAAAGTAGACTTATAAATATAAGATTTAAAACAATGTCTCTTTAATGAAGCATTAAAATTTGCACTGTCATGTATTCATAGGTATAAATTGGCAGCCCAACTTCATAACATGATAGTGATGTTTCAAATATTTATTTTACAGATGATAAATTGTTTTAAATTGGGTTTTGCTTTCTCAGAGTTGTAGTTATAGTCTAGTAATTGCATATGAAACTTAAAAATTCTAAAATCTGTCCTCACTGAAAGAGGAACTAAGCTCAGAGCAGCCTCAGTGAAGTTTGTGTGGTTTCTTTTGTTTTGGAAACCATGACTAGGGAAGTTCTTGCCTGATTTCAGGGGAATTTCTCTTTAGCTAAAAGAACATTGTTGCAGACCTATCCAGATGTTGTTCTAAATAAAGTTCAAATTCAAAATTTATAAAAGGTCAATCAGACAGGAGAACTTATAAAGACATTACAATCTGGCTTGCCTACTTCATATAAAGTTATTATAGATTTAAAAGTTTGTTTTTTACTTTGCATTCTTATAATTGTAAAGAAGTTTCTTCTAGTGAGCTGTAATCACTGGAAAATTTTGCCTCTAGGTATGGCTAATATAGCTTTACATTATGTAGGAAAATTTTTTATTGTCTCTGCTTCAATACAAGAAGCTAAGCGTTTGAATCTTTCAGTGTATATTGTTTCCTAAGTAGAAAGTATTTCATTAGCTAATGCCTCGAAAGGGACATTTTCTTCAAATCTTTGCTCTCACACAATGAGCTTTAAAGTTCTGGGGAGTAGTTGTTGCTCCATAAGATTCAGAGGCAATATCTTTTTGTTTGTTTGTTTGTTTGTTTGTTTGAGACAGGGTTTCTCTGTATAGCCCTGGCTGTCCTGGAAATCACTTTGTAGACCAGACTGGCCTTGAACTCAGAAATCTGCCTGCCTCTGCCTCGCAAGTGCTGGGATTAAAGGTGTGTACCACCATTCCTGGCGGCCATATAATTTTATTATTTAGGGTTTTAGTTATACTATAAAATTGTGGTACAGAAAATCTAAGAATGAAAAATTGATTTGCTTCAAAATTTTATTTTCAAAAGCTTCCAGGAGATGTTAATTGCCTAAGACCTCACCTTCTGATCTTAAGTTGACTTAAATCTTTGTTGGATGTAATCTTGAGAGATACAAATTAACTAGTAAAGAACAAAAGTCTTTCCAGAAAGTAAAGGAAGCTTTTATAATTGTTATCAATTATAATCAATGGTAATTAAATATCAGCTGCTTATTTTAGCTATGGTTATTAAATTCTCTCACAGCAATTCTTTGGCAAGAGAAAACATTAATGTAAAATCATCTTTCGTCACCTCAAAGTAAAGTTTTAACATCCTATTATAAGGCTGCTGTGGTGCTAATAAAGAATTGTAAGATAAATTCATATATTTTAGAAAAGCTATAACAAAAAATTGTGTCTTAAAAACCTGACAAAGTGTCTGTTCTTTTTTCTAAACAGTAATTAAATTGGTTTTTGCAGAATATTGATATTTGGCCTATTGCATACTATAATTTTAAATATATAAGTTAAGAATTGTCTTTATGCATGCTTTTGTACCTTCTATAAATTCATACATGCATGCATCCCATTTACTGTGTTTAAAAACAGTCCTTCTATGGGCAAAAAAGTATATGTGAATTAGATCACATGTTTATTCTTTTGAGTTTCCTCCTGCTTCAGCACAGTTAATTAGATTGTGTGCTGTAGATGGTGTTTTAAAATGTTGAATAATCAAGCTCTAATTTGTATATTAATAGTTAATATTATATATCAGAGCTTACAATTGCTTAAAATTGTTCATCCCTCAGATACTATAAATTCTCAAATTTGCAATGATTTATGCATATACAACTCATAAGAAAAAATGCTGTTCTTTTTAGAAGATTGTTTTTGGACATTTAAAAATGTGTTCTAGATTGCCTCTTAAGGCAATGCCATGCTAGATTTATATCTCAGGCAGATTACAGGCCTTACATAAGAATAATTGGCCATATAATCTCATTCTTTATATAATCAAAGCAGTAAAGGCTTAAGATAATATTTTGGTATTTTAGAGAATGTGCATGTCAAATTGTAAAAAAAAAAAAATTTTTTTTTTTTGTTCTCAGATTCTACCTGTTTCCACATAATGGTGTTAATTCTTGAGAACTTATACTTAATCAATTGCTGCAAATGGATACTCTTATTTCTACTTAACAAATAAAGTATGCACATGTGACTATTAATAGCTTTTCAAGCGATTTCTTTTTGCTTCTCTACATACTGGAGAGGCCTCTAGAAATGCAATTGATCATTGTTTACAAGCCTTTAATGCTATGGGATTGCCTAAACTCATTAAGACAGATAATGGGCCATCCTATACTGGCAACAATTTTAATTCATTTTGTAAGGAATTTGGTATAAACATAAAAAACTGGAATTCCTTATAACCCAATGGGACAAGGAATTGTTGAACATGCTCATCACACTCTGAAAAATTTGCTTTTAAAAACAAAACAGGGGCAATTATACCTCCAAGGTCACCAAAAGCATATCTTGCTTTTGTCTTATTCGTTTTAATTTTTTTTTGCAAACTGATGTTAAAGCTCAGTCTGAAGCAGATCGCCACTGGCATCCAGTTACTTCCAGGTCTTATGCCATGGTTAAATGGTGGGATCCATTAACTAATGTGTGGAATGGTCCAGGCCCCTTTTTAATCTGGGAAAGAGGTTCTGTCTGTGTTTTTCACAAAAAGAAGATGCAGTGCAATGGCTGCCTGAAAGACTGGTTCATAAGTGGACATAGATCCTGAATCTTCTAGTAAGTATGATTCTAACCTTGTTGATGGCTAAAAATCCTTTTTAGCCGAAAAAGTTAATTTTCAGCACAGCCTCCACTCTCAGAGAATTTTCAGCCTTTCTGCTAATTCTCAAAGCCAGTTCCCCCCACACTGGGAGGTCAGAGTCTGAGCTTGATCTTAGCTAATTTGCAACTGAATAAAGTACCTGGACATCCCCAAAGAAGCTTTTATCCTGTTGTTTTTCAACTATCTCTTTGTTTTTCAAGCAGGTCAGTCTATCCTTACAGCCCGATTTCAGCAAGCATGCAGCCTTGCCTTCAGCAAGTGCAGGTGGTAGAAATTCATCAATATGAAGAAGCATATTCAATATATATTGTGGCTTTGGTTTGATCTGGGGATAAGGTGTGCTATGAGGGCCGGTCAGCCAATGATGGGCAAACAGATTTCGTAACTATATCAATCTAAGACAGAGGTACATGCCAAGAGGCCAAGGTTTGTTAATAATATACCATAGAGCCATAGTTATGTAAAATAAACACAAACAAGCTGCATGTATGCTCCTTGACAGATAAGAATGGTTTGGGTAAAATCTGAGTCCCCCAAGTCAGGCACGGCCGCCATCCACCATAACTCCCAGGCAGGACTATGGAGCATAAATCAATTTTATGTCTCGGTGTAGCTATTTTTATTATATAATCAAGGGGGTAAATTGTAGCCTTCCCCAGCCTGAAGCAGGTTGGTGCAGACTTTGTTGCAACTGAGGTGGGGCCACCTGCTGTGCAGCTCTCTGACTTGGCTGGCTCTCTTTGAAGTGTCTACTGCCCTGCTCTTCTCCAAGATGCTGCTACTGAAGGAAGATGAAATATTGTAACTTATTTAGGAGCCCACAGCCCCGATCTGGGACTGAGAACAAAGCAGAACAAGCCCCCAGGCATGCCAAGGCAGGGCTGTTGATAAGGCATTCCTAACAACGTCTTGGCCTTAAAGATGAAAGGGTATTCAAGGACAAATGGGGCTACATTATCTAAGCTAACACCATCTGACCGGAATCTCCCCTCAATCCGAGGAAAGGCAGGGTCATCTTATCTAAAGTTCACACCATCTGGCCGGAATCTCCTTTCTGTTACCTCTTGGCGCCGAGTAAAGTCATATACATCAACTGGTTGTTATGTGAACAAAGATAAGCCCCAAGCCCACCGGAACAAAGCTCTGATGCCCCTTTTTGCTGACATGTAATTTTTCTGTTAATGAATCAATCCCGTGCCTTTGTCAAATTCCTTTGCTTCTTTAAAAACCCCTAGCTTCCGAGCCTCAGGGCCGACTCCCCTGCCTCCTGCACGAGGTACGTGTCAGCCCAAAGCTCTGCCAATAAAACCTCGTGCGTCTTGCAACAAGAGAGGATTCTTGTGTTCGTGGGTGCTTCTTGTAACTGGACTAGAGTGGGGGTCTCTAAATTTGGGATCCTACACTACCTGCCAAGAGGCTGAAACTGTCTTCCTGAGACATTCCTGAATAAGCAACAGCCTGGTGACCAAGTGCTGAGAGCATGGCGACAAAGCACCAAGAATGGACTGGCTGGGGATGGGCCTTCCCCTTTTTAAGCAATGTCTCTTAGTAAACTAGCAGTCCTTGATCAGAGAAAACTTGTCTTCATTCTTTTATCAGAGTCTAGTCTAGTCTCTCTCTCTCTCTCTCTCTCTCTCTCTCTCTCTCTCTCTCTCTTTCTCTCTTTCAGCCACAGCCTGCCTTCCAGGAATACCTTGTTCATGTAGGCGACAGGCTGCCTTACTATGACTACAGATACATACTTAACCTATCAACTTTGAATTTTTCATCCTGGTCATTTAGGTTGAATAAACGCAAGTGGGAAAAACAAACAAACAAACAAACAAACAAACCAAAAAAAATGCCTTATTGGAGTCTGTGGTTTTAATAGCATCCCATGGGGAAAAGTAAACAAAACAAACATCTGACTACTATATTGCATGGTAACATAACCAATTTCTTAAGGCCTAACAGTAGTGTTCATTTTGATAATTTTGATTTTCCTCCATGAGTATTCTCAGTTACCAGACATGCTGTCTTCACACAGTTTCAGGTTTAAAACTGGCCATGGTGTCTGGAAATATAAACTTCAGCAGAAATACTGTGGAACCATCAGCTGAGGACAGCCAATTCATAGTCCCATGCTTCCAGAACCCCCTACGGGGTGAAACAGGCTCAGTCATACTTCTTTCCACCCTAATATTACACTTTATTTTATTTTATTTTATTTTATTTCATTTCATTTTATTTTTATCTCTGGCCAGTTGTTGTACCCAGTGATGAGCCTCTAAATAGAGCAACTGGGGCTAATTTAAGCCTTTTTATGGGATATTTAATTTGGGTTGTTTGAACATGAGGGTAGCAAACACTAAAGAAGGTATAAGTTCTTACATAGGAACTTACTTTTCATCCTTTTGTTTGCTTGGTTATCTAATAGCAAGTCTTACCAGAGGAATGCTGTCATGACAAGAGCTATTCTATGGTCTGAGAAGGCAGCTTGGCCACTGAAAGTCCCTCAGGAAGGAAACAAACTGTCAGTTTCAATTGTCTTGACAGTTCTAATGATTGCCAAGTGAGAACAGACAGCTCAATTCTTAGAACCTATCATCAGATTCCAGGTCTAGGGTTGAGCACTCACAGGCATTGGACTTGATAGTGCAATGGAAATGTAAAATGTGACTTAGTAATTAGGCATTTTCAAGAATCACAATAGTGAATGTATAAATAACTTTAAGACCATCATGTTAGGTAATTTGTTGATCACCTAATTTTTTTTCCAGAATTTCACTGGAGCCAAGTTAGAATTCTTCACATGGCCAAATTCAATTTTTGGATTTGAGGCTTTTCCACAGATACATACTGGAACATTGCAGCCTGATGTCACTAACCTACTTTCTCAGCTGCCACCACATAAGCCCTTTAAAATTCAGATTCCTAGCTCCCAGTAGAGGCATTTCCACTTTGTTCTTTAACCCCCAACATCTCCTTTAACCTCTGTTTTATACTGTCATGTTCAGATCTTCATCTGTTTCAATGTCATCTAATAGTCACAAGAAAGCACAGTATTCTGGGGGTGTGAACTCATCTTAACTGAGACTATCTTCTTGGTATTAAGAAAAACACATTTAAACTATTGTCATGATTTTAGTTATTTTCTTTACTTGAACTCCGTGGCTCAGGGGTTTGTGAGATTTTATAGTTCCATTCATAAAGTACTGTTTGGCAGGATGCATTTTTCAACCTCAAGAAGCACAGCAGGGAGAAACAAAGTATGGATGAAGGTCAAACTTGAAAATTGCTATTAACAACAAATAGCAGCAGTGGAGGTTATTGAGATTGGTACATTACTCTAATAATCCCAAAGGGTGACACAGGTCCTTGCATGAAAGATGTTTTGTTTCATAACTGCAATCTTGTCTTGCTCATCCCAATTACTGGAATTAAACAATTATTTCAAATAAAATTGTGATATCCAGAACCATCCTCCCCTCCCACCCCCCAAAAAAATAAAACAAACAAACAAACAAACAACAACCCTGGACTGTCTACCTGGGAACCTTCTGGTTGCACTGGCCTAGGAAGCTCTGTAGCAGGTCTTTTAAAGGTGTCTGTCCTCTGTCTTCATTCCCTAGACACTCAGTCAAATACTGCTTATGACTCAGATTTCTTCCCCCACCCCAGCCCTTTGTGCCAGTCCCATTACATGGAGGACTTCTCCACCTAGGAACAGATACATCAAGTACGCCTGGGAAGGAAGTAGGCTATTTTTATTGTCCTTTTTAATCTTTAAATTCTCCTGATCCTCTCACCAGTCCTGAAGAGACTACTTGTAAGAACTTTCTTCCTCTTCTGCCTCCATTCTCTATGGACTCAACCAAATCTTACAGCAGCAGACTCCCAATTTCTCTTTCCTGAGGATGTCCTCAAGCCCCTACTGTCTGGTCTTCCATTCTTTCCTTCTTTTAATCTCCCAAAAGTTAAAACTATTTCTACCAGGACCCCAAATGGACACAATGGCAGAAATAGTGACTCACACTATCCTTGTCCTCCATTATAATTGTCCTGATCTCACCCTTAGCACTGCAACTTGCATTAGTACCCATTATCCAAATTCAATATAATTTAGTGGTGACTCCAATTCCTAATTCAGACACAAGTCTACCTAGTTCTCTCATACATGTCTGTTCAAATAAATTTTTACTTTACTGTAACCTATATGCTGCAGAATACCCTATTCCCACCATACCTCGAACTCTATGTGGACTCACCTCTAGATGAGAACAGGACCCCGTTGTCATTTCATTAAAGCCTCTGTCAGCCTTTTCCTCTGTTCTTTTGTTTCTCTCAGTCATCCATAGCCTTGCAAAAGTAAACACCTCTAGCAAGGTGGCTGGATAATAAATTAACTCAAACAAATCAGGAGCCGTCTTATATACAAATGACAAATGAACAGAGAAAGGAATCAGTGAAACAACACTTTTCACAATAACTTCAAAAACAGTATCTTGGAGTAACTCTAACCAAACAAGTAAAAGACTTGCATACTAAAAACTTACAGGCATTGATGAAAAAAATGAATATATCAGAAGATGAAAAATCTTGCTTCTTCATGGATCAGTAGGATTAATTGGAGTACAAATGCCCATTCCATCAAAAGCAATTAGATTCAACGTTAACCTCCTCAAAATTCCAACAAAATTCGTCAAAGAACTTGAGAGGACAGTTTTCATCTTCATAAGGAAACACTTACACATACAAACCTGTGCACATGTGGACACACACACAGACACACAGACACACACACACACACACACACACACACACACACACACATACAAATAAAGAAAGAGAAAATAAAAGCCAAGCAAAATAATAACAAATAACAGGATAGCTTGGATAGCTTAAACAATCCTTAATGATAAAAGAACTGCTGAAGTTATCACTATCCCTAGTCTCAAATTGTAGTTCAGAGCCATATTAATAATAACAGCATATTATTGACAAAAATAGACCAACTAATCAATTAAATTTGAAACTGAAGACCCACACATAAGCCCATACAACTGTGGATATCTGATCTCTGATGAGAAATTCATAAATACACACAGCAAGGAAGATAATATCTTCAACAAATGATGCTGTTCAAAATGGATGGCTACATATAGAATAGTACACATACATATTTATCAACCTGAACAAATCACAGTGATTCTGATAGAAAACAAAGTGGAGCATAGTTTATAGTTTTTTACCCATTATCATAGGAAAAATCTTTGTAAACAAAGACAGATAATTTCTGTAAATACAAATAACACAGATATCAAGATCAAAAGTTACAAATGGAATCTCTAGAAACTGAAAACCTGAATGGCAAAGGATATCATCATTAGGACAGGCTACAGAGTAGTAAAAGATTACACATGTGGTAGAGGTACAATATATGCAAAATTTAAGAACTCAAAAAATACAACACATACACACAACTGGATATCAAGGAAACAGTGTATAAATGAGGTAGAGATATAAACAGAGAATTCTCAACAGATGAACATGAAAGAGAAACCTTTAAATTAATATTCAACATTCTTAGTCACCTGTGAAATGTAAACCAAAATACATTGAGATTTCATTGTACAGCAGTCAGAATAACAAATATCAATAAAACAAATGAAAGCTCATGCCGTTGAGCATGTGGGGTAATGGGAAAACTAATCAATAGCAGGTAACACCTCAAACTATGGAAAAAAATGTGGCAGTTCCCCACTTATCTTAGAATCAATCCACCTCAAGATCCAGGTATACCACTCAGGGGCATATATTCAAAGCTGCTACAGTCTACTACAGAGACATTTGTTTATGCATGTGCATTGCTGCTTTATCCATAATAGTCAGATATTGGAAGCAGCCTAGATGACTGTCAATTGATAAATACATAATGAAAATGTATATTTATACAATGGAATATTACTCACATGTGAAAGAAATCATGAATTTTCAGGAAGATGGAGCTAGAAGAAATTATCTTGTGTGAGGTCACTCAAACATATAGAATCACACAAGAATCACAGGATATATGTTATCTTATGTCAATGGTTCTCACACTTCCTAATGCTGTGATGTTTTAATACACTTCCTCATGCTGTGATGAACCTCAACCGCAATATAGTTTCCATTGCTACTTCATAACTGATTTTGCTGATGTTTTCAATTGTAATATAAATATTTTTTGGAACAGAGATTTGATAAACAAGCCATGACCCATAAACTGAGAATTGCTCTCTTATAAGTATGTTTATGTTAGCTCTTAAGCCTTTGATAGGTATTTCACAATTGATATAACTGCAGAGATTAGATGCAGAGGAAGGGACTAGGGTGAGGGAAGGGTTTACTGAGGATATGGAAATATTAAAAGACAGCTGCATGGAAGACTGTAATGAGGGGATTAAATGGATCAGAGTATTTAAAGTTGGGTATGGAGGGAATACAGGGACCAACATCTGAGGGGTCATATGTAAACCTATAATAGAAACTCTTAACATGCATACATAAACGAAATAAATCTCTATGGGTTCAACAAATAACAGAGACAAAGCCCCAACTAAATCTCTTTTGGTACCAAGTGAAGCTTCCAGTGCCAGGAGTAAGTTTCAAGTGACTGAGTTGCTCAATATAGAAACCTCATGGGAACTCCTAAGCAACTCAGGCCTTTGCCAGGGCTACTAGTTGCTCTCTATAAACCGACTGTAAGGCTCCATGCTGAAGACAACACTTAAAAATTTTCTTGACTGAAGAAGAAAAAGTCAAGCTGGTACCTAACTAGAATCACCATCTCAAAATGTTGACATATCTGACCTTTGTTGAAACCCAGAGAAAAAAGGTTCTTGGTCAAAATAATAAAATATGAGGTTTATCTGATCTAAGCTATAGGAATTTAAGTGTTAATATAGTTGGGCCTATAAATAAAATGATCAACACTATACACTTCCAGGAATGCTGGATTACCTGAAGACATACAGAAAAGGTAAAAAAAAAAAAAAAAAAAACAAAACAAAAAAACAAAACAAACAAACAAAAAAAAACCTAAATATCCCCTTAATAAAATAATATATTTATCCTTCTAAGAAACACCTCCATCAATGAAGATTCTTCCAGAGATCCCATACTGTATATTTTCACTTAATAAACTTATGCATCTTGGAGCATCTTTTCTACACACATACACATAGGGTACCTTCATTAAAACACTTACCATTGATTTGAAGTTAACAGTTACTTGCTATTGGAGGATTTTTCTCACTCAATTTTTTGTGTGCAACTTATGACTTCCTCAAGCATAAAGTTGCCAGTAAATTCACAAGTTTCAAGAATTTCATAGATGTGTTCCTATTGCTTGTGGCCTGTTTGACATGAGTTTGCATTTTTGCATACACACATATTTTTGGAGAGCTTCACTGTTATGTGTATATGTTTCTGTAAAACACTCAGGAGATCAGTACAAATTTATTCATGGTAAGAAAACTCTTAGTAAAATGTGGACAGGATCACTGAATGTCTACCACCTAGGATTTCAAGGACGTGCCAGTTGATCTCTGGAGCAGCTACATTTCTACTAAATAAAACTGTTGGCAGCATCCATTGCCACATGAAGATTTTATTACTTGCTTCAATTGTTTTCTTGAGTGATCGAAGTTTGGCAAAACATTGTGGATATGAGGATTTGCATTCCTTAAGACTCTTCAATCTATGCTTCCTCTCCTGAGCCATGCAAAGTCTACACATCCTCTGGAATTGCCACAGGGGACCTGTGGACCTTCAAGAGGCTTGGAGAAACTGGGGCTGACTTTTTTGCTCTGACTGATCTAGGCCCAAGCAGAAATCTGGCATTGCTCTCACAGGATGCACGCCACATGCCCCTGAGCCTGACAGTTTCTGGGCCTTAGCTTCAGGTCCCTATTACCTCTCAATTGGCAATGTCTGGATGCTATGAAGGCATGGGGGTGGAGAACAATTTGCATACCCATTATACTGTCTTGCTTGAGAGAAATATAAATAGATTTCTTTTGGGGGAATAGCTCCCCACCCCTGAAACCACCTTAGTCTTTTCTTCCTGTACTCCTCTGGCATATATGAACTTTTGCCCAGGCTTTACCCTTACCGAAGCTCACAGCCCTGAATTTAGCTTTCTGGCCATTTTTCCTTGGAGTATTTAGCAGGGAATAAATGTTGGTAGATTTCATTGTGAGTGATAGGCAGGTTAATTTGTTTTTTTGTTTGTTTGTTTGTTTGTTTTGTTTTTGTTTTATTTTGTCCTAGTCCTTCTTGTTTGTTTTAGGACTTTATAGACACAATTTACATTCTGGTCTAAATCATTTGGATATGTTCAAGTCTCTCCTATCTCATAAAGATCATGTCTCACCATGGCACTCAGCATAGTCACTAAAGCCCCATACCACACCTGAGCTTCCTTCTGAATCAACCTCATTCTTAATTCTCTCATGAACATAGTTAGTCCTATGAGGTCTAGTAAAATGGCCATCAAGTACCTTTCTTGTCCTGAGTTTCTCAGTAATATACACACTTCCTCTCTTGCTCTTGATATTCATGGGAAGGCTCATCTGGCAGTAATCAAGTGTCTCTAATTACTCCTATGTGCTAGGCTATCAGGTACTGATTTCCTCAGACCATCTCAGATTATGCATCTTTGCCTTGAAAGGTAAATAATTACTCAATTTCTCTGCATCCATACTACTCAAACGAATCTCATGTGCTGTAACCTATCAGCCTGGTTGTGAGAATCTCTCTCACTTCTTGTTTATAATCTTTCTCCATTTAAACAGCTCAGTGATAGAATATTCCCTAATTACTACAATATCCTGTGTTAACTCATTAATAAGACCTGCATCTTCACACTGTAACATGGTTTTTTACTACCTCCGTATCAAAGTTAATTGACCCAAGGGGTATCCTCTAGCATATCTATTCATTCTTTGTCTATTCTCCATTTGATTTCACCCATGGGTTTTAAATTTCCCAGCAGGGTTTATTTCTTAATATAGATGGAATCTGTACTTTCATTCTGATTCTTTCTCTCCTCTCCCTCCCCCTTTCCCCTTTCCCTGACAATTCCATAAACAATACAGTGTATAACATTCACATGTTTTGGGCATTGTGTTGATTTTGTAATTTTTCCCATAAGCAATCAAGTTCTTTCTGGGAAAGCAGCATGAACCTAATTACATAGTTGCAAATCATATCATTCACAACAATGACCATATGGCTGACATTATGACCTTTTTTTAATTTACTTTTTTAATTAGATATTTTCTTCATTTACATTTCAAATGCTATCCCAACAGTCCCCCAGACACTGCTGCCCCACTCCGCCCCCCACTCCCAATTCTTGGCCCTGGCATTCCCCCATACTGAGGCATATAAAGTTTTCAAGACCAAGGGGCCTCTCTTCCCAATAATGGCCGACTAGGACATCTTCTGATACATATGCAGCTAGAGACATGAGCTCCATATAATGTTGCAGATCCCGTTAGCTCCTTGGGTACTTCCTCTAGCTCCTTCGCTGGGGGCCCTCTGTTCCATCCAATAGCTGAATGTGAGCCTCCACTACTGTGTTTGCCAGGCCCCTGCATAGCCTCACAAGAGACAGCTATATCAGGGTCCTTTCAGCAAAATCTTGCTGGTGTATGCAATAGTGTTAGCATTTGGAGGCTGATTATAGGATGGATTCCCAGGTATGGCAGTCTCTAGATGGTCCATCCTTTCATCTCAGCTCCAAACCTTGTCTCTGTAACTCCTTCCATGGGTGTTTTGTTCCAATTCTAAGAAGGGGCAAAGTGTCCACAATTTGGTCTTCGTTCTTCTTGAGTTTCATGTGTTTTTCAAATTGTATCTTGTATTTTGGGTATTCTATGTTTCTGGGCTAATATCCACTTATGAGTGAGTACATATCATGTGAGTTCTTTTATGATTGGGTTACCTCACTCAGGATGATGCCCTCCAGGTCCATCCATTTGCCTAGGAATTTCATAAATTCATTCTTTTTAATAGCTGAGTAGTACTCCATTGTGTAAATGTACCACATTTTCTGTATCCATTCCTCTGTTGAGGGACATCTGGGTTCTTTCCAGCTTCTGGCTATTAAAAATAAGGCTGCTATGAACATAGTGGAGCATGTGTCCTTATTACCAGTTGGAACATCTTCTGGATATATGCGCAGGAGAAATATTGTGGGATCCTCAGGTATTCTTATGTCCAATTTATTGAGAAACTTACAGACATATTTCCAGAGTGGTTGTACAAGCTTGCAATCTCACCAACCATGGAGGAGTGTTCCTCTTTCTCCACATCCTTGCCAGTATCTGTTTTCACCTGAATTTTTTAAATTTTATCCACTCTGACCAGTGTGAGTTAGAATTTCAGGGTTGTTTTGATTTGTGAAACTTATAGAGGAGAAAGTGGGGAAAAGCCTTGAAGATATGGGCATGGGGGAAAATTCCTGAATAGAATAGCAATGGCTTGTGCTGTGAGATCAAGAATCGACAAATGGGACCTCATAAAATTACAAAGCTTCTGTACAGCAAAAGACACAGTCAAGAAGACAAAAAGGCCACCAACAGATTGGGAAAGGATCTTTACCAATCCTAAATCAGATAGGGGACTAATATCCAATATATATGAAGAACTCAAGAAGGTAGACTCCAGAAAATCAAATAAGCCCATTGAAAAATGGGGCTAAGAGCTAAACAAAGAAATCTCTCATGAGGAATACCGAATGGCTGAGAAGAACCTGAAAAGATGTTGAGCATCCTATGACCCATTTTTAACTCTGTCCCATACTACGTATATTCAAAAACAGTCAATCAGTAGCTTAGGGGCTAACTTTACATTTGTAGTACACCCCATTCATGAAGGAAATTTGTAGCTCTACATTTTGTAGAGAAAAGTAGGTACTCTGGATTTTTCCACACAAACATCTTCCTTCATGGATATCAGCTACAGTCACATGCATGTCTTTTCACCCATAGCAAGGAAAATGAACAACCATAGCAGAGATACATTATCTTAATTCATGCCCCACATAGAGGACAGACAGCTGTGTCAGGGTAGCCAGTCAAGACATTCTATCCTCAGACAGCTTAGCTTCAGTTGCATGTCTTATCATACAGAGCAGAAATAATACAAAAGGGTCATATCAAACTCTTCATTGCTCTTGTCATGCTTCACATCAGGGGATGAAATACTGTGAGATCACTTCCTGGGGATCTTTATAAATCTCTATATACTTCAGAACTGTTGATATACTCAAGAAATAATTCCATTCAAGCTTAGTTTGATAAAATAGTAATTTTAGTTATGGTTATTCACAGTTGTATGGGTAAAAGCCTACTATATCATGGATGGGTAATTTATGTGTAATTCTGCCAGTGAAGAACACACACACACACACACACACACACACACACACACACAACACATACCACACACATAGTGAAGAACACCCCCAAAGACACCCCCCCATCTCTGGGAACTGTCAACAGTCTATATACTATATATCCTTGGGGATGAGTGTGGCCACATGAACTTAGCACTAGAAATTGATTTAGCAGAAATTGTGAGTAGACAAAGAGTAAAACAGACATGTTAGAAGATACTCCTCAGGTCTCAGCTTTAATACAGCAGAATGGGAAAAGCATGGTACAGTGTGAAGATGGAGAGGTAAATGGCCTCATGAATCATCTCCCCATAGGAACTGATAATGGTCTCTAAATGTTAGTGGACAGGTATGGTCTTTCAGTACCCTTGTCACAGAAACTCTTAACTGTCTAGAAGTCTTGGTAGAGGTGTTGAGTCCTCATGAGCCTTTCTTCCTTGTGACTGTTAACTTTTAACTGCCTATATGCTTTTGGGTAGGTGCAAGGACTCATGACTCTTGATCCCCATAGAAACTTTTAACTGCCTATAAACCTTGGGGAAGAATGAATCATCATGGGGCCCTGCCTCAAGGAACTGTTAACTGCATACTTACCTTCGGGGGAAGGGAATGGATTCATGAGTCCTCCCCCCGCTATCCATAAGTAAATGGGCATAATCTTATGCAATTTTCCTTCATGTTAGCATAACTTCATAATTTAAGAGGACAATATTTATGTCATGCTTGGAAAACCATATTCCAAACATTACACCTGAATCAGGTAATATCTTACAGATTCTTTATTGAATTTCTTGACCATAAAAGTTTTAAGAAACTAAAGAATAATAATAAAAAAAAGTAGTCACTATCCTAAATCCAAAGAAACTCAATATAGTGGTACTTTGGACTTCATGTTGGAACAGAAAAAAAAGAAAAGTTATGTGATACATCAAACCTCCCCAAGATTCATCAGCAGTTAACGGTTTCTATAGCTATTAGGGATCATGATTCCATGTTCTTCCTCAAAGACGTATAGGTAGTTAACTATTAATAATTACAAGGAGGATGGAGGGCTGATATGAAATCCATATAAATACTGATGAAGTGAAAGACCTGTATGACAAGAAGAAAGAAATTGAAGAAAATATAAGAAGCTGAAAAGATCTCCCATGCTCATGGCATAGGAAACTGGCAAGTTTACCAAAAGCAATCTAAATATTTGACACAATTCCCATCAAAATTTCAACATAATTCATTACAGACCATGGAAGTTCACACAAGTAGTAATAGGACAGATGATATGTTTGGAGAAATAGAGAACCGACTTAAAGGAAAAAAAATACCTGCAAGAGGTCTTTGGAGATATTTGTGTATACAGGATGTGTAAAATTAACTGAAGGAGGGACACTATGTAGGTGCTAGGAGAAAGTTATTTTCCACACTGGACAAGACCTTTCAGTGATGCAGCTGTTTGGGAGTCAACTATGTTCTTATATCTATGGTTGAGTCAACCATACTTTTGTAGCCTAGCACATGAATTGGTTCATCAAGATCATTTATGTATAATCATATCTTTGGTTTGTCCGATGAAGAAGGCTATCCAGGATGAAGAGATGTTTTCTTTACGAAAACAAACATGTTTTTTTTTTTTTAAACAATTGTGAGTGCCTGTGTGTTCATGTGTGTGTTTGTTTTAAAGATGGAGAGTTCTATGTTGAAAGAAATAAGATGTCTGGAGCAATGTGGCCAGAAACATTAAAATGTATGATGTGGGAGCGAAAGAAAATATTGCATGGTTGTCTCATGCATAAAGCAGACATAAATGTGTGTATGAGAAAATACCAGAAGATTTTGGGGTCAAGGGGGTCTGTACATGGTTGAAGAAGGACAAGGAGAATAGGTTTATGAAGAAGGGACAATTGTATTTATGTATGATGAATTATTTTATATTGCATACTAATTTAAAATGATAGTTTTACATGAAAAACTATATAAGATGATAAAGCTAAACATTTTAATTAATTTTAATAGATGTTTTCAGAGGACCTCAAGCATACACACACACACACACACACACACAGAGAGAGAGAGAGAGAGAGAGAGAGAGAGAGAGAGAGAGGGAGGGAGACATAGACAAAGACAGAGATAGAGACAGAGACAGAGACAGAAAGAGACAGCCTGGAGATCTGAAACATTCAATAGTTAGAGACAATAAATATGCAATTAGACATTAATAAAGGATACATTGTTGTCTATTAGATAATTTCTAATTTCTACCATACCTTTTAAGATGAGGGTCTCTCACAATTTTATATCTGAGCATTTAATATTTCAATCTATATGTCCTTAGCTATTAAAATTATACTGCCCAAGCTAAACATTATCCTGTTTTAGCATCTCTAGTACTTAGTAAATGGATCCACGTAGCAGTTGATGGTGACATCTTTTTATTTAGATTTCATATTTGCCTGTGGAGAAAGATAAAATACAAATGGTTTTAAAACCTCCCATTTTTTAAAGTCAGTGATGAGTATAGCAAATTTTCTAGCATTAATGCTGTCTATAGTGTGTATGATCTTCCTTAAAATTTGATTTGCCTTCCAAAGAAATCCTAAAATCCATTTACTTTTTAAATAAAATGATAATATTTTAACATATGATAAATATGTATATTAAATTTGAGCTATTTTCTTTTAAATATTTACACTTACAATTTCTATTTAAGTACTTTTTAAGGATAGTCTGTGAAAAAACAAATATGTTCATTACTACTCTTTTATTTTTAATCATTGGTTGTTATACTTCTTTTGAACATTAGATAGTATAATTTAAATATTGTCAAAATTGTCTTTCAACTTTCTCATTGAAGAACTGTCATTTCTACCATTTTGTTTCAGATATACTGAAGTTTGAAACTACTAGTGAAAGGAAGAGGATATATTTTTAAACATACTAAATTCTATGATACTTTAATAGAAATATGTTTGATTACCAAAATCATATTTTAATTTTATATTACATCTTTCTCAAATCCTGACCTCTGATATAAGTCAGCTAGCACTAGACACCAAAATCACTATATCCTTAATCTTTTATAAATATAATGCTATTTATGTCATACTGCTTAATACTACCTTGATAAAATATTTTGAAAGTATAGAAGTTTTTGAGTTAACTAGGAATATAAATAAAAGCTGACCTGTGAGTTTGATGTTTTCCACCAATATTGATATGCGGCTGTATCCAAAGTGGCCGCATTCTATTTAAAGTATGTTGAAAAAGCTGTGCCTTCTACGAATGAAATGGAAGAAAGCAACACATAGTTTTATGAAGAATATTATCAGGAACAAGAGCAGTACTGTCCATGTGAACAAAATTGTGGAAAGCAGCTGCTCATGTGAATCGAACTCTAAATCTTCATCCATGACTAACTGACAAAGTTTGTGCAGAAAGTATAGCCAAAGGATGAAAAAAGGCAAGTGCTAGAGGAACTTCAAACAGCTCCTTCCTGGTTCAGGCAGGATTGTAAAGTATCCACAGGACTTCAGGCTACTTTACTAGTTACTTCACAGGCCCAGCCAGATGTGCCAATTGTCATGTCATTGCTGAGAAGGAAAGCAGTAGTCATGGCAACCTGTAAGAGAGACAGGTTTTTTTTACCTTGACCAAAATCTTGTTTTTACTAATTCTAAATATAAATATGAAGAGAATAGGATATTTCTATAGTTTCTTTTCCACATAATCATGTTTTTTTGATCAAGAGATGTATAAAGTCTACTAATTTGTTCTATTTTTCTTCCTTCCTTCCTTTCTTCCTTTCTTCCTTCCTTCCTTCCTTCCTTCCTTCCTTCCTTCCTTCCTTCCTTCCTTTCTTCTCTTTCTTTCTTTCTTTCTTTCTTTCTTTCTTTCTTTCTTTCTTTCTTTCTTTCTTTCTTCCTTTCTTCCTTTCTTCCTTTCTTCCTTTCTTCCTTTCTTAGTTAAATTCTTTTTTTAATTAGGTATTTTCTTCATTTACATTTCCAGTGCTATTCCAAAAGTCCCCTATACCCTCCCCCTGACTCCCCTACCCAGCCACTCCCACATCATGGCCCTGGCGTTCCCCTGTACTGAGGCATATAAAGTTTGTACAACCAATGGGCCTCTCTTTCCACTGGTTGCCAACTAGGACATCTTCTGATACATATGCAGCTAGAGACACGAGCTCCGGGGGTACTGGTTAGTTCATATTGTTGTTCCACCTATAGTGTTGCAGAACCCTTTAGCTCCTTGGGTACTTTCTCTAGTTCCTCCGCTGGGGCCCTGTGTTCCATCCAATAGCTGACTGAGCGCCTCCACTTCTGTGTTTGCCAGGCCCTGGCATAGCCTCACAAGAAACAGCTATATCAGGGTCCTTTCAGCAAAATCTTGCTGGTGTATGCAATGTTGTCAGCATTTGGAGGCTGATTATAGGATGGATTTCCGGTTATGGCAGTCTCTAGATGGTCCATCCTTTATTCTCAACTCCAAACCTTGTCTCTGTAACTCCTTCCATGGGTGTTTTGTTCCCATTTATAAGAAGGAGCAAAGTGTCCACAATTTGGTCTTTGTTCTTCTTGAGTTTCATGTGTTTCATAAATTTTATCTTATATCTTGGGTATTCTATGTTTCTGGGGTAATATCCACTTATCAGTGAGTACATATCATGTGAGTTCTTTTGTGATTGGGTTACCTCACGCAGGATGATGCCCTCCAGGTCCATCCATTTGCCTAGGAATTTTCTTTCTTTCTTTCTTTTTTTGTATTTTTTTTTCCTTTTTGAAACAGAGTTTCTCTGTGTAGAACTGGCTGTACTGGAACTCATTCCTTTAGACCAAGTTGGCTTCAAACTCAGAAATTCGTCTGCCTCTGCCTCCCTAGTGCTGAGATTAAAGGCGTGCACCACCACTCCCTGTTTTTAGAATTTTTTTTTTTTTTTAAGAAAGGGTCTCTATATAGCTGTGGATATCCTGGAATACACATTGCAGACCAGGCTGGCCTTCAACTCTGAGAACCCAGCTGCCTGTGCCTCCTAAGTACTAGTACTAAAGGTTTGTGCCATTTTGCCTGGGTCATATTATCAGTCTTATTAGATTAACACCTTCAAATAATCAATGATGCTTTTTCAGTCTTCAGGTGATTAGAATGTACATAGACATATGTACTGCAGCACTACATGTACATAACCATATGTACTAAAGAATTCTTTCCAAGTTGGACTGTGATGGTAATTTTCTGGAGATTCGCATGTGACTTAATGAATTGAATAGAGAAGATTCACCATGAAAATTACAAGGCTCCAAATAATCACCTGAATAAGTTTGAGTAGAACAAAGAAATAAAGTAAAAGACCATGTTTTCTAGAAATAGTATATGCTTTTTCTCCTTCATTTAGATACATAAAAAAAATCACATATCTTCTCCCTTTTGGATTTCTGAACTTAGTATCATTGCCCTCAAGGCTCTCAAGCATTCATCCCTAATGAAGAGTAGCATTATAGGCTTCTTTTGTCCCAAAGTCCTTAAGCTTAGAGTGAGGCTTCTACCTGCATCTTTAAACTTCCAGCTTGCAGATTACTTGTTATAGGATGACTTTGATTTTATAATTGTCAACCATCCATTGTGTCCTACTGGATTGTTTTTCTAAAAAAGTCATATATCAAGCATGTTAAAAGAACTGAAAGAAACACAGAACTAAGTCCACAATGCTATATATATATATATATACAACTTAATTACATTCTATATTGAGAATAGGAAAACTGTCTGGTTGAAAAGTAGATTAGTAATCACCAGGAGATGAAAGGATGGCACATAGGGCTTTCATGGATAACAATGGAAACATTCTAGAACAATAGTAATGCTGATAGCTGAAAAGAACTAAGCTGAAATTCACTGATGACAGTTTATGGCATAAAACTTTTAAATATACAATAGGCTCCAAAAGGGATTTTATGTTTTGATTACACTAACTGTGATGGCTATTCCTGGTGGTTAACTTGATTACATCTGGAATGAACTATAATCCAGAAGTGGAGGGCAAACTTTGATCCATATATTAAGGCTAGAAGATAGGTTTCTGACCTGGATGTTGACATGAAGATCTTGAAGCATAGTGGACATCAAAATCTTAGGCCCAGGCAAATTAGTACGCACCTTTAATGCCATGAGACTGATGAAAGCAGATCTCTGAGTTCAAGGTTGGCCTGGAATAAAACAAGCTCTAAGTTCAGGCATGGTGGTACACACCTTTTATCTTGGCCACACCTTCTACTGGAGGCCTACATAAGGACAATGGAAGAAGGAAGATTCATTATTCTATTATTTGCACTTAACTTGCCAGAACATATGTTAGAACCAGGAGACCAGCTTAAACAACAAGCCTCGTGGGACTGAGCAACTGCTAGATTCTTGGACTTCCCATTCATAGCTGGCCATTGTTGGGTTAGTAGTACTACAGATTCTAAGTGATTACAGTAAATTTCCTTAATATATAGAGACATTCCATAAGTTCTGTGACTCTAGAGAACCCTAAGACACTACCTATGGCCAGTTTAGTTGCTGGCCTCTGAATAATCGTGAATGATATTTATACATAACCATATGGAAAATTGTTAGAGATTTAGAAGTGACTTTGGTTAATGTTTAGAAAGATGTGATATATTCTTTTGCTTTGTCTTCTGAAAAGCAGATGGGAACTGACTATACACATTTTGCTGCTTCCTGTTTAAAGAAATATCATCTGATTTAAAACAAACAAACAAACAACAGGTTTTGCAACCCCATAGGAAGAACAACAATATCAACCAACCGGACACCCCTCCCAAGAGCTTTCAGGGACTAAACTACCAACCAAAGAGTACACATGGAGGAATCCATGAATCCAGCCGCATATGTAGCAGAGGATGGCCTTATCAGGCATCACTGGGAGGAGAGGCCCTTGGTCCAGTGAAGGCTCAATGCCCCAGTGTAGGAGAATGAGAGGATGGGGAGGTTGGAGTGGGTGGTTGGGTGGGGGAACACCCTCATAGAAGAAGGAGGAGGGGATATATAGGGGGTTTTGGAGGGGGCCGGAAAAAGGATAACATTTGAAATGTAAATAAAATAATCTAATTAAAAAAAAAAAACAGACAAGGAAACAAACTATTTTTAAGGGGAAGCTACATGCCCAGCAGCAGATGGCCAATAGAAAATGGAGGATCCTTGTCTTACAGTATGGTCAGGAGCTTTTCCTTTTGAAAAATTTGTATCTTAGTATGTTTTATTTTCCTTTTATTTACATCTTCTTTTTATTTCACAGGTCCTTTGTCTATATATTATGACGTCCAGTTTAGTACATTAAAAAAAGTGGGAGGGGGGGGATTCCTGAGTGTACAAATGAGTCCTGGGTCTCTGTTTCTTGTGCCTTCTCTTGTGACCTTTTCTTCTATTTGTTTTGTACTTTTCCTATGTGTTTGTATTTGCTACATATTATTCTATTCTATTATGTTAATTCCTTAGAAGCCTGTTTGTTTTCTAATGAGAGACCTAAAGTAGTAGAACCTGATGGAACGAATAGTGGGAAGAGAACCATAATCAAGATATAATATGTGAGAAAAAATAAACAATTTTCAATGAAAGGGAAACATAAGCAAATATGAAGCAAATGTCTGTGCAGTGTTTGGCTGTTATTGATGTGTATTTTGCAAACATCACTCTGGGATAAGTGCTTTGGTAGCCTTACATCTAACTGCATAGTGCTGTCTACTCAGCTGCTCCACTCTCACTAATAATTTTTCAACACACTTTGTTTAGGTCCAAGTCTTCAGGCTAACTAGAGTCGTCATTAGCAAGAATACTGCTGTGTTCTGCCTTGTGAGTAAAGTCTAAGGGAATAGAAATGAAAACTATATTTCTAATTTTTCACAAAATGTGTGATTCCATGTGTCAAATGTTCATTTAACTATTATAAACCCAAGTGCCAGTTAGGTGTATTCAGTATAAAACTTCTCTGATGGGTAAGAAAATTTCCAGCCAAATAGAATTGCCATTTTAATAAGAGGAAGTAGAGCATTGTGCTTCAGTCAGCATGGCTGACTCAAAACCACCAACCATGCTGAGAAAATTATAGAGCTTTTCCTTGTACCCTTAAACTCAAATCCCATAATCAAAAGATTGATTTATTTCTCAAATTTAATTTCCAGTTTTAATTTTATTACTTTTCTCAAACTAGCTAGATCTTTTTAATCTATTGGATCAACTGCAGCTGTGACTCTGCTCACAATTTGGGATGTACCTTACACCTTAATCATAATGAGGTGAATAATTCAAACTTCTGGCTCTTCTTTGAATTAAATAATGTCTCTGACGTGAGGAATTAGAATAATATTTTTCCTTCAGAGAGAGGAATGTATATTTTAATGATTAGGCAAATTTAAATAAGCACTTTTTTAGAAAAGAAATCTCTTCCTGAGTTTAAGAAAAAATATTGAGGATTGTTTCCCTCATACATAGTGGAAAGGAAAGTAAAAATAAAGGAATATTGATGCTCATAAACAGAACTGTTGTTCTAGAAGTAAACACAAATGTAAATGACTTTACTTTTTTGTAGGTTTTTAAAAAATAGTTTGTATTGACTTTGTAGTTTATTTGTCCCATTAAAACTGCTCATATGCATACACAATACACATTGTGAAATTTCCAAGCAAAAATTGTTATTTAAGAAAGGTATTTAATCCCTTTTGAAACTACACAAGTATGATTACTTGGTGTATGTATATATTAGGGTATCCTAAATGGAAAACCACTCTGAGGAGTGCTGACATATATTGCCCATCAACCAATTATTACAAAGGCAAGGTGCCCATTTTTTTTCTCTGATGATATACAGGTGCCTTTTAATGATAAGCTGTATTTGGGGACAATTTCACAATATTCATTTAACCTGGTCAATCACAAAAATATTTTATTTCATTTAAATCTGTGGGATCAGGGATTATGTCACAACATAAAAATGGTTGGTGATCTGCCTCTAGGAAGCAATAAGCAATAGTGGACAGAGAGAAAATTCTCTGGGGCCCAAATTCCTGGAATCTGGTTTGGGAGGGCCTAGAGCCTAGAAATCCACCAGTCAACTTCATTTCCTCACATATTTTTGTGTCTTATGCCACCTGCTTCATTACTCACTCACCTGATATTTCTGTACCTTTAGAACATTTAAAATGTACACACACATGCACATACACACACACACACACACACACACACACCACCACCACCACCACCACCACCAACAACAACAACAACAACAAAACAGAAAACTAACTAGCTACATAAGTAAATAAATAAATAAATGAGCATCTTTATCATCTCAGAGAATGGAAAAACTTACAGTTAATTTTTTCTATATGGTATTCAGAAATCTAAGCTTGAATTTCTTATCGTGAAGCATCATTATTACCTCAAACTCTTAGTCATAAAGACTGATCACAGAATTGCTCTATCCCTTGCCCATCTTCAGGATTCTGATGCCCAGACCCTACAAAGCCTACATGGTATCTATTATACTTTTTGAAGGTCTCCAATGGATTGAGGATTGCTTTGTTTTAGTGCTATCTCATTGATATTATCTCCACTCCCTCCACTCACAAGATGAAGTTTCATTTTCTGCCTAATGTCCCTTTAATTCTTTAGACTTGCACTAGTCTCCCTTGTTTACTAGGAGTTGTGTTAAACCTTTTAACCCTATGACTTGACATTGTAATCTACAAAATTCATGTTCTGAGAAATGCACATTGGAGTTATAAAAAAGTTTTCTTTTTATTTTAAAGATGATCTACATAAGTTTACATTTTTGTGTTGGGCCACAAAACTTCATAGCTATCTTTTGGCATATATAGCCCAGGGACTGTGTTTGAAATATTTTTGATAGTGGGTTTGTAGGCACTGATAATATTGTTCTCTGTTACTGATGGCAGTACTTTATTTGATGCCTGTGATGAATAGATGGGATTTTTGTAATAAAACAGATCTGGTAGATTAACTATCTATGAGCCCCTCCTCTGACATTCTTATCCACCCTTTTAAGTACAGGCTAGTACAGACCACATTTCAAATACTAAGTAATGATCTGCCCAAGGCTATTCCCAGGTCAGCTGATTTGAGACCCCAATTTCTTTGAAAAGAGACCATGAGATAGATTAACATTTAATTCAACGGAGTTACCACCTCAGAACTGCAGGTTTAAGTCAGGGACCAAATGAAGAATGAATAGCTAGCACACTTTTAAGGATTAGGAAAACAATACACTTAACCAGGCTTGGGAAATTAGTTTTATCCTTGCTAAATTGAAATTAGGGCACTTTTCTGCAGCAGAGGCAGAAGTTACATTGCAGCCAGTTACTTTTTCTAGGGTGTTTCAATCCTGTCCTACCTATCATGATACCCTTCACTAGTTTCGCCCCGACTGCCCTTCAAGATTGGTAATCCATTAGCTCTAGACTCAGTCCTTCCAGTGAATCAGGAAAAGGGCTCTAGTTGCTACGTGAGGCACATTATAAGATTCTCAAAATCTCTTGCCAAAATACACATTTTCTGAGTATCTTTTATTAGCATAGCCAATTTTTATCATTAAATTTAGAAATTTGGAAGGCATAGCAAAGAAGAAGAAACTATATTTCACCAGATATAGTTTTAGGGAGACACAGAAGTATCATGTAGGCAAATCTGTGTAGTAAACACATCACAAATCTGTGTACTAAACTGTATAAGGGCCAAACTTTACCCTCATTGGTGAAACAATTGGAATCTACACATAGGGGAAAAACGAAGGGGCAAATGTATTTCCTGATGATATATAGAATTAGCATTATAAGTCAGATTTGGGATTATTATAGAAAATATATATGACACACTATCATATATTTCTTAAAAACTAGAAATAAGGACAAGAGTTAACAGAGCTCTCATGTTCCAATGGGGAAAACAGAAGATTATGAATCACTATTTGTATGTGCTTAGTAATGGCCGGAGATAGAGAAATGGAAGTTGCAAAGATAGGATCTTCAAAGAACTAGTTCAAACAATCTCATTAAAGCAAATTAAACTCTCTCTCTCTCTCTCTCCCTCTCTCTCTCTCTCTGCATGTGTGTGTGTGTATGTATTATATATCCCTGAACATTAACATTTCCGGCCTTATATTAAAAGACACTGGTAAATAGAATGTGATGACCTGATGCACTTAAAGAATTTAATGCCTACTTAGCTGTGACATTGCAAAATCAATTGCTTTATCTGTCTAGGACTTGATATTTGTATTCCACAGAAAACAATGGTAAGGGAAATTTTTAAAATAATCTCTACAATGTGATAAATCTTCACTCAAAAATCATCTTAAAACAGTAGTTTGGTTTCCATTGGAACTGGTTTAGGGCAATTATATGGCAAATATGTTCCCATTCATTTTAAAAAGAATTGGTCATTATTTGTGCCTGATCCTAGCATGCTTTATTTTTAACTGTTCATATTTGAATGAGGGCATTTCATATACCGTTTAGTTTTAAATATCCAAAGATTGATGACCCAAAGAGGCTATGTAAATGCATCTTCAGAATCATCATGGATAGTAGAAGACAGAATCACTACAACAGCGCTGTTTGCAGTACCTTAAATAGGACCTAAAATCCATCTCCCACTCACTTACTCACTCACTCACTCACTCACTCACTCACTCACTCACTCACTCACTCACTCTGTCTATCTATCTATCTATCTATCTATCTATCTACCTATCTATCTATCTATCTATCTATCTATCTATCTATCTATCTATGTATCTATCTATCTATCTATCTATCTATCTATCTATCTATCTATCTATCTATCTATCTGTGTGTGTGTAAATATACATGTACATATACATATATACATGCATGTACATATATGCATATATAAATGGATATTTTATCATATATATGTACATATATGATTTATTAAAATGCATTATAGGCTAAAATTCAGATACTCCAACAATGGATTATCCAAGAATTCAGTAGCTGTTCAGTTTTTGAAGCTTACTGTCTCATCTGGTATTGAGTACATACAAGAATCCTAAAGAAGTGGGCTGTAATACCAGTGAAGGAATAGTCTCATCAGCAAGAGAGAGGACAAGCATCAAGGAGGAGGGAGCAAGCTTCCTTCTTCCATATCATTTATAGAGACTGCCAACAGAAGGTGTATTACAGATTAAGGGTGGATCTTCCCACCTCATAAGATCCAGATTAAAGTTGACTATTCCACCTTCAAATAATTTATTAAGAAAATAAATCCCTCACACGTATACTTAGCCACCTTAAGGATAGCACCAAGTTTTAACACTAAGATGATGTAAGTTGCTAGACCAAGTAATCTCATAAAGATTTAATCTCCACAAAGCCATTTGGCAAGGAAATATAAAAAAAATAAAACTGTAAGAATAATTCAGTGTCAGGGGTACTTGAAAGTTGGACTTAAATTTACAGGGAAACACATTTCCTGACCCACTCATTATGTAGTTTGGGTTGGGCTTTTCAGCTGACTCAGAATCATCTATATATCATTATGTAGTCCTGTACGTAACCTCAATAAACTTGACCTGATTAGAATATATTTGGCCTACTGATATCCTATCTGGGCAAAGAGGCATTTCTTAAAGTCATAGAATGGTAAATACCTAGAAAGTTATCATTGTTCTTGGACACCATTTAAACTAGGCAAAGGAATCTAGATCACATACTGTTTAAGTCTCTTAGATATGTCCAAGAAGAAAATATAGGCAATGGCACTAGAAACAAATCACACTCTCACATACACACAAACACACACTGGAGCAGGCACAGAGTAATTTCACCCCTAAAAGTAATAATAGAAAGAAAAGATCCATCAACAGTAAAGATGCTTGGGAGATGACATACAAATTCACTTCTAGAGGTAGAAATTGTCCTTATATACAGTCAAACTTATGCAATATAATGCAGAATCATGTGGAGGAGTACTACAATTGCAGCTCTTTACCCTCTCTAGGGTATAAAGAACATCAAAATATTGAGAAACTTGTGGCATCAACTTCCTTAGAGTTACTCTTCCCTAAAGCATCCACTTGCACTTATAGACATGTGTTCTGTATCAGACATTTTAGACCTCCCTTTCTAAAGAGCACTAGATCTTGAGTTTTCTAACTATATGAAAAAATAGCTGATGCTAGTCTTTTGCTAGGAAATGTCAATATCAAAACCCATCAATTTTAAATTAAAGCATACATTCTTTTTTTTATTCTGTTCTTAATTTTCCTTTTTTTTTTAAATCATGTTACATCCTGATTGCTGTCCCCATTCCCATTCAACCTCACACAGTTCCTTCTCTATCCCTCATTCCCTTCTCTCATATTTGGGAGAGTAAAGCCTCCCCACTTGGTATCCTCCCACCCTGTCACATCAAATCTCTGCAAGGCTAGGCACTCTTTCCCCCACTGTGGTCAGACAAGATAGCCACATTAGGGTAATGGATTCCACAGACAGCTAACAGCTTTAAGGATAGCCCCTGCTCCAGTTGTTCAGGACCCCCATGAAGAATGAGCTACATCTTCTAGATATGGTGATTGTCAAGGTCAAGCATGTGTATCTTCTTTGTTAGGTGGTTCAGAGCCCCAAGGGTTCAAGTTATTTGATTCTGTTGGTTTTCTTGTGGAGTTACTATCTCCTTTGAAGCCCTCAATCCTTCCCGCAGGTCTTCCATAATGGTCTCTAAGCACAACATCCATATTTTATTCCTGGGTGTCTGTATCTTACTGAGTCAGCTGCTGGGTGGAGCCTCTCAGAGGACATCTATGCTAGGCTCCTGTCTGCAAGCATAACAGAATATCATTAATAGTGTATGGAATTGGCGCTTGCCCATGGGATAGGACTCTAGTTGGACTGAATATTGGTTGGCCATCACCTCAGTCTCTACTCCATCCCCTGTGCCTGCATTTTTATAGGGAGGATACATTTGAGGTTGAAAGTTTTGTAGGTGTGTTAGTGTCCCTATCACTTCACTGGGGTTCCAGCTTAGCCACATATTTAATATCCCCAATGCTGTGATTCTCAGCTAAGGTCACCCCCATTGATTTTTGGAAGCCTCCCTTATCTCAGGTTTTGGCAAGTCCTTGAGATACCTCAACCCTGTCAGTTGGAGATTTGCCTTCATTCTCATGGCCATCTAGACATCTCCACTGTCTCTTTCCCCACTTGATCCTGAACCTCTTGCCGTGCCCCTATATTCCTTCCAATCCCCTCTGCCACTTGTTCCTGTCCTCCCTCAATCTGCCTCCTCCAACTATTTTATTCCCCCCTCTAAGTGAAATTTGAGCAACCTATTTTAGGACTTCCTTCTTGATTATCTTCTTTCGATCTGTGGGGTGTATCATGGCTATCATGTAGTTTATGGCTAATATCCACTTATAAATTGAGTACATACTGTGCAAGTACATTTTTCGGTCTTGGTTAGCTAACTTAGCATGGTAGTTCTCAAGTTCTATCCATTTGCTTACAAAGTTCATGATATCCTTGTTAATCACAAGTATTTCATTGTGTAGTTATACTACCTTTTCTTTATTCTTCAGTTGAAGGGCATGTGGGTTGATTCCAGTTTTTGCCTGTAAAATCAGGCTGCTATAAACATAGTTGAACAAGTGTCCTTGTTTTATAGTGGTGCATGTTTTGGGTATATGCCCAAGAGCAGTAGAGTTGGATCTTTAGGTAGAATTATTCCCAATTTTCTGAGAAACTGCCAAATTTATTTGCACAGTTGTTTAAGTTTGCATACTCTCCAGCAATGGAGGAGTGTCCCCTTTGCTCTACATCCTCGCCAGCATGTTCTATCACTGTTTTCTTATTCATTCTGACAGGAGTAACATCTCAGTGTTGTTTAGATTTGCATTTCCCTGATGACTAAGGAATTTGAACAATGTTTAAATGTTTCTCCACCATTCTAGTTTCCTCTGTTGAAAATTTTCTGTTTAGCTGTGTTCCCCATTAAAAAAATTGGTTATTTTATTCAAATATTGTTTGTATCTCTCTCTCTCTCTCTCTCTCTCTCTCTCTCTCTCTCTCTCTGTGTGTGTGTGTGTGTGTGTGTGTGTATGTGTGTGCTTGTGTGTTTTGTGTGTGTGTGCGCATGTGTGTGTGTGTTTTGAATGGAGTTCCAGTAAGTTTGTGGGCAAAAAACGAAAATTTATTGCTTTATTTGGAATAAGCAACAGACCTCAAGTTAATTGGAGTTTGGTGATAGCAAACAGGTAGCAAGAAAGTATGAAGATAAATGTTCCTCAATAATTCTTACCTCAGCCATAATAGGAAGGAACTCAATGGGTCACAGGAAGTATGTGATAGAACTTGGTGAAGAATATTGACATATAAAAGAAACATAAACATAGCCTGTTCCAAAAAAAAAAAAAAACCCACTGGCTGATAATATAAATTTTTTTTTCGGTTAATTGTTCATATATGTCCTTACATTTCTTTTATTTTCGTTCTGTTTCTGTATATATTTCATAGTTAATTTTAAAAATAATATATATTTTTTAAAAATAACATATATATATATATATATATATATATATATATATATATATATATAAAGAGTTAGGTTGGTGTGTAAGTTATAGCTTGTATGTATTCGTTTTGGTTCCATTCTGACTTTTTTCATCTCATACTTGACACTACATTCACTTAACCACTTAAATTTACCATATTGCTCCAACCCAGGACACTGATGTTATTGTCTCCAAATCTTATTCAATCTTTTATTGCAGCTAACATTGAGACTTATGTCAAACCACTAGAGTTGTTCCTGAAGTTCACATTATCTCTGAAAATAAATTCAAGAAAAGTCATCCTGCCCTGAGGACTTATATAAAATAAAATATACAAACCAAACACTTGAGAAGAATAACAGTGACAAATGATAGGATACATACACCTCAGAATATGAAAACAAAACACACTCAAAAATACAAAAATTAAGGGAAGTAACCATTAGCATAATCCCACATGCTCATGGCATCTGGCTTCTCAATACTACAAAACAAAGGCAATGAGAGAGCATAAATGCCAGAAAAAGACCACAAATCCCTAATGATAAAACATTGTAAAGGCCAACAAGAAGAGAAGAATAAACAGACTGAAAATTTCTAATCCTAAATCGGATAGGGGACTAATATCCAATATATATATAAAGAACTCAAGAAGATGGACTCCAGCAAAACAAATAACCCTATTAAAAAATGGGATACAGAGCTAAACAAGAATTCCCTACTGAGGGATACTGAATGGCTGAGAAGCACCTGAAAAGTTGTTCAACATCCCTAATCATTAGAAAAATGCAAATCAAAACAACCCTGAGATTCAACCTCACAACAGTCAGAATGACTAAAATCAAAAATTCAGGTGACAGCAGATGCTGGCAAGAATGTGGAGAAAGAGGAACACTTCTCCATTGTTGGTGGGATTGCAAGGTGGTACAACTACTCTGTAAATCAGTCTGGCGGATCCTCTGAAAACTGGACAAAGTATTACCAGAAGATCCAGCAATATCCGTCCTGGACAAATACCCAGAAGATGTCCCAACTTGTAATAAGGACACATGCTCCACTATGTTCATAGCAGCCTTATTAATAGCCAGAAGCAGGAAAGAACGCAGATGTCTCTCAACAGAGGAATGGATCCAGAAAATGTGGTACATTTACATAATGGAATACTACTCAGCAATTAAAATCAATGAATTTATGAAATTCGTAGGAAATGGAGGGATATGGACTATATCATCCTGAGTGAGGTAACCCTATCACAAAAGGACACACATGATATGTACTCACTGATAAGCAGATATTAGCCCAGAAACTTAGACTAACTAAGATACTATTTACAAAACACATGAAACTCAAGAAGAAGGAAGACCAACAAGTGAATACTCCGTTTCTTCTTAGAATGGGGAACAAAATACCCATAGAAGGAGTTACAGAGATAAAGTTTGGAGCTGAAACTTAAGAAAGGAACATCCAGTGGTTGCCCCACTTGGGGATCCATCCCATATACAACCACCAAACCCAAACTCTATTGCATATGTCAGCAAGATTTTGCTGACAGGACTCTGACATAGCTATCACTTGTGAGGCTATGCCAGTGCCTGGCAAATACAGAAGTGGATGCTCACTGTCATCTATTGGATGGGACACAAGGCCCCTAATGAAGAAGCTAGAGAAAGTACCCAAGGATCTAAAGGGGTCTGCAACCCTATAGGAGGATCAACAATATAAACTAACCAGTTCCCTCAGAACTATGTATCTAGTTGCATATGTATCAAAGGTTGTCCTAGTCAGCCATCAATGGGAGGAGAGGCCTTTGAATTTGCAAAGGTCATATGCCCCAGTACAGGGGAATGCCAGGGCGAGGAAGTAGGAACAGTTGGGTTGGGTAGCAGGGCACGGAGGCCATGAGGTGCTTTTGGGATAGCATTTGAAATGTAAATGAAGAAAATGTCAAAAAATTTAGGAAAAATTATAAAATAATTTCAAGAGACAAACAAGAAAGTCACCAAAGTAAACAAAGCAAACACTAATGTGAAAGAAAACCTTAAAACCTTGTAGGAAAAATTCAGGATGAAAAATGAGAGAATTAAAAGAAACAGAGACACAATCTGTAAATGAAACTACCAATCAAAAAGGGCACTTTATAAATCATTAACAGCAGATATAATTAAGCAGAATTAATATCAAAGATGTATGACAAGGTTGAGGAGTTAATATATGAGACATAGCTAAAGGAAACAATCATTGAGCATGAACAAACTTCCAAGAAGTCTGGAATATACTCAGAAGCTGGAAAGAAACCAGATGTCCCTCAACAGAAGACTGGATCCAGAAAATGTGGTACATTTACACAATGGAGTACTACTCAGCAATTAAAAACAATGAATTTATGAAATTCGAAGGCAAATGAAGGGATGTGAACTATATCATCCTGAGTGAGGTAACCCTATCACAAAAGAACACACATGATATGCACTCACTGATAAAAGGATATTAGCCCAGAAACTTAGACTAACCATGATATAATTTGCAAAACACATGACATTCAAGAAGAAGGAAGACCAATAAGTGGATACTTCATTCCTTCTTAGAATGAGGAACAAAATACCCATGGAAGTAGTTACAGAGATAAAGTTTGGAGCTGAGACAAAAGAAAGGACCATCCAGAGACTTAAAAGAAACAGAGACACATTCTGTAAATGAATCTACCAATCAAAAATGGCACTTTATAAATCATTAACAGCAGATATGACTAAGCAGAATGAATATCAAAGATGTATGACAAGGTTGAGGGGTTAATATATGAGACATAGCTAAAGGAAACAATCATTGAGCATGAACAAACTTCCAAGAAGTCTGGAATATACTCAGAACACCAAAACTAAGTGTCCATGGCAGAGAAGAAAAAGCTGAGCTAAAGTTCAAATAACCTAGACAACCAGTTGAATGAAGTTATAGCCAAGAATTTCCTTAACTTAGACAAATAGACACCAAGCATATATTTACAAGCCCAAATAGATATCACCTGAGAAAAACCTCCCTACAACCTATCATAATGAAGATATCAGAAATAAAAAGCAAAGAAACAATACTAAAAATTACAAAGAAGAGTGTGTTCCCTAGATAGCATGGTTAGATGGCTAGAGCAATATACTCAGAGGAGTCTGGGGAGACAAGATATGAATTGACAGCCAGGACTGCAGGAAAACAGTTGGCCATAAGCCAGGGATTACACAGAGTCTATTTGCTACTAGGATGAGAAGAGATTCTCCCCACAAACTTGCAGTAAGCATGGTGCTCTATAAGCCACTCAGTGTTTTCTCTTTCAGGCAAATTTGAGCCTTCCAAACATATGTCCTGCACTTTGGTTATCTTCCAGCAGTAGGAAATCAGGGGGTACCTGTCTGTATCCAGCTTCAGGAGCTAAGTAAAGGCTAAGCTACTTGAAGGGATGTTGTGTGGGCAACAAGTACAAAAAATTCAATGTGGACATCTCTCTGTACTATACCACCATACTTAAGCCCATGTTCACTGGATACATGGAGGTGCTGACAATGACTTTTGGATCATTGTAGATCAGTGTGAAGAGTAGTATGACACAATTTTGAATTACTTCTTTTTTTTCTTTTTTGTTCCATTTTTTATTAGGTATTTAGCTCATTTACATTTCCAATGCTATACCAAAAGCCCCCCAGAATTACTTCTGACATGACATTAAAACCTCTTCTCAAAACATCCAACAGCCAGGAATTGATGGCTAAAGCAAAATATTATCTCATCCAAGGGCTTGTAAAAGCATTCCAGACTGCTATGCAGGACAAGAAAGACTCCCACCAGCCTATGGGCAACATTCCCATCATCATATTCCTGAGGGAAGAGAACAGGCTTATTGAATCTATGAACAAACCTGTAGGGAAGCGTCTGTATAATAGAAATAATAACAAGTAGTCCCAAAGCTGCAGCTATGGGGACTGATGGAAAAAATGGAGTTTTTGATAAGTGATCCCTTGATTAAGAGGGAGGGTGCTCTTTATCAAGGACATCATAGATGACCACATCTGCTGCTGGTCTTTCTACAGCCAGAATCATTATCTAGGAAAGGTGTGTTGTACCTCCTCCATTATGTATGAAACAGAGAAGTATAAGACTACTATGTAATTCTGAGGATCTCCAATATATAAAAACTCAATGTCCTACTTTATATGACCCCTCAAGACCATGAAAACTTCATTTTGAAGACCATGGTTCAGAGTCACACCAGGCTTTCAAAAGAGAAAAGATCTGTGGATTGTGGGACTGTGTGTGTTACATCTACCATAAGACATTGGCTGATGTTATTCCACATCACAAAACGATTCTTAACTCTTTATTTCAGAGAGAGCTTCGATTCTTTCAGTGCGGGATCTGGTTTAAAGGATAGTGCCCTGTTCTAACATGCTGTATCTCTAGCACTCAAACTCTGAAGTAGAAGGATCACAAGTTTGTAGCAAACTTGACCTACAAGAAAAACAAAACAAAGCAAAACAATAACAAAGATACTTGTAGCCTCCCCATCCTTAAGCAGGCTGGTACAGACCTTGTCACCACTGAGGTGGGGCCACCTTTGTTGCAGCTTTCTGTCTTGGCTGGCTCCCTTTGAAGTGTCAACTGCCCTGCTCTTCTCCAAGATGCTGCTACCTGCCAAGAGGCTGAACCTGTCTTCCTGAATAAGCAACAGCCTGGCGACCAAGTGCTGAGAGCATGGAGACAAAGCACCAAGGATAGACTAGTGGGGGGATGGGCCTTCCCCCTTTTAAGCAAAGTCTCTTAGTAAACTCGTGGTCCTTGATCAGAGAAAACCTGTCTTGGCCTCATTCTTTTCTCACTGTTTAGTCTCGCTCTTTCAGCCACAGCCTGCCTTCCAGGAATACCTGGTTCATGTAGTCTGCAGGCTGGCTAAGTACTACTACAGATTGGTGCCCGAACCAGGGACTTGGAAATGGTGGGAAAACACTGAGGGATCACTGTCTTGTGTGGAGCTCCACGAGAAGGGAAGATTAAGAAGATCGCATTGGCCACAGTGAGCAACAGGTATTTATGCTAGTGCTGGTTTTAAACTTCATTTTTTAATGTGTTGCTGGAAGTGTGATAGGATAAGGGCTAAGTTGGAACAGTGCTTTTATTTTATTTTATATTATTTTATTTTATTTTCATCTGTGGCAGAAGTTATACCCAGTGATGAGCCTCTAAACAGAGCAACTGGGGCTAACTTAAGCCTTTTATGAGATATTTCTTTGGGGTCATTTGAACATGGATGTAGCAAACACTAAAGAAAGTATAAGTTCTTACATAGAACTTACTTTTCATTCCTTTGTTTAGCTTAATCATCTTATGGAAAGTCTTACCAGAGGAATGTGGTCATGAGAAGAGCTGTTCTATGGTCTGAGAAGGCAGCTTGTCCACTGACAGTCACTCAGTAAGGAAAGACAAACTGTCAGTGTCATTTGTCTTGACAGTTCTTATGATTGCCAAGTGAGAATAGACATCTCACTGCTCAGAACCTATCATCAGACTCCAGGTCTAAGGTTGAGCACTCACAGGCATTGGACTTGATAGTGCAATGGAAATGTTAAATGTGACTTAGTAATCAGGAATTTTTAAGAATCACAATAGTGAATGTACAAATAGCTTTAAGATCATCATGTCAGGTAATTAGTTGATCACCTACTATTTCTTCCAGAATTTCACTGGAGCCAAGATTAGAATTTTTCACATTGCCAAATTCAGCTTTTGGATTTGACGCTTTTCCACAGATACATACTGGAACATTGCAGCCTGATGTCACTAACCTACTTTCTCAGCTGCCACCCCATAAGCCCTTTAAAATTCAGATTCCTAGCTCCCAGTAGAGGCATTTCCACTTTGTTCTTTAACCCCCAACATCTCCTTTAACCTCTGTTTTATACTGTCATGTTCAGATCTTCATCTGTTTCAATGTCATCTAATAGTCACAAGAAAGCACAGTATTCTGGGGGTGTGAACTCATCTTAACCGAGACGATCTTCTTGGTCTTAAGAAAAACACATTTAAACTATTGTCATGATTTTAGTTATTTTCTTTACTTGAACTCCGTGGCTCAGGGGTTTGTGAGATTTTATAGTTCCATTCATAAAGTACTGTTTGGCAGGATGCATTTTTCAACCTCAAGAAGCACAGCAGGGAGAAACAAAGTATGGATGAAGGTCAAACTTGAAAATTGCTATTAACAACAAATAGCAGCAGTGGAGGTTATTGAGATTGGTACATTACTCTGACAATCCCAAAGGGTGACACAGGTCCTTACAAGAAAGATGTTTCATTTCATAACTACAATCTTGTCTTTTTCATTCCAATTACTGGAATTAAACAATTATTTCAAATAAAATTGTGATACCCAGAACCACCCCTCCACATCCCCCCTCAAAAAACAAACAAACAAACAAACAAACAAAACAACAACCCTGTACTGTATACCTGGGAGCCTTCTGGTTGCACTGGCCTAGGAAGCTCTGTAGCAAGTCTCTTTTTTTTGGGGGGGGGGTATGTTGACTTGAGTTTTTTTTTCCATTTTTATTAGGTATTTAGCTCATTTACATTTCCAATGCTATACCAAAAGTCCCCCTTACCCACCCACCCCCACTCCCCTACCCACCCACTCCCCCTTTTTGGCCCTGGCATTCCCCTGTACTGGGGCATATAAAGTTTGCGTGTCCAATGGGCCGCTCTTTCCAGTGATGGCCGACTAGGCCATCTTTTGATACATATGCAGCTAGAATCAAGAGCTCTGGGGTACTGGTTAGTTCATAATGTTGATCCACCTATAGGGTTGCAGATCCCTTTAGCTCCTTGGGTACTTTCTCTAGCTCCTCCATTGGGAGCCCTTTGATCCATCCATTAGCTGACTGTGAGCATCCACTTCTGTGTTTGCTAGGCCCCAGCATAGTCTCACAAGAGACAGCTACATCTGGGTCCTTTTGAGAAAATCTTGCTAGTATAAAGTGTCTGTCCTCTATCCTCATTTCCTGGACACTCAGTCAAATACTGCTTAAGACTCAGATTTCTTCCCCCACCCCAGCCCTTTGTGCCAGTCCAATTACATGGCGGCCTTCTCCACCTAGGAACAGATACATCAGTGAGCCTGGGAAGCAAGTAGGTTATCTTTAGTGTCCTTTTTAATCTTTAAATTCTCCTGATCCTCTCACCAGTCCTGAAGAGACTACTTGTAAGAACTTTCTTCCTCTTCTGCCTCCATTCTCTATGGACTCAACTAAATCTCACAGCAGCAGACTACCAATTTCTCTTTCCTGAGGATGTCTTCAAGCCCCCACAGTCTAGTCTTCACTTCTTTTCTTCTGGTAATCTCCCAAAAGTTAAAACCATTTCTACCAGGACCCCAAATGGACACAATGGCAGAAATAGTGACTCACACTATCCTTGTCCTCCAGTATAATTGTCCTGTTCTTACCCTCAGCCCTGCAACATGCATTAGTACCCATTATCCAAACTCAATTTTATTTAGTGGTGACCCCAATTCCTAATTCAGACTCAAGCCTACCTAGTTCTCTCATACATGTCTGTTCAAATAAATTTTTACTTTACTGTAACCTATATGCTGCAGAATACCCTATTCCCACCATACCTCGAACTCTATGTGGACTCACCTCTAGGTGAGAACAGGACCCCGTTGTCATTTCATTCAAGCCTCTGTCAGCTTTTTCCTCTGTTGTTTTGTTCTTCTCTGTGATCCATAGCCTTGCAAAAGTAAACACCTTTAGCCAAGTGGCTGGATATTAAGTTAAGTCAAACAAATCAGCAACCATCTTATATACAAATGACAAATGAACTGAGAAAGGAATCAGTGAAACACTTTTCACAATAACCTCAAAAAACAGTATCTTGGAGTAACTCTAACCAAACAAGAAAAAGACTTTCATACTGAAAACTTTCAGGCACTGAAGAAAAAATAATGATTATATTAGAGACGAAAAATCTAACTTCTTCATAGATCAGTAGCATTAATAGGAGTACAAATATCCATTCCATCAAAAGCATTTTACAGATTCAATATTACCCTCATCAAAATTCCAACAAAATTCGTCAAAGAACTTGAGAGGACAATTTTCATCTTCATAAGAAAACACTTACACATACAAACCTGTGTACATGTGGACACACACACACACACACAAATAAAGAGAAAATAAAAGCGAAACAAAATAGTAACAAATAACAGGATAGCTAAAACAATCCTTAATGATAAAAGAACTGCTGAAGTTATCACTATCCCCAGTCTCAAATTGTAGTTCAGAGCCATATTAATAATAACAGCATATTATTGACAAAAATAGACCAACAAATCAATTAAATTTGAAACTGAAGACCCACACATAAGCCCATACAACTGTGGATATCTGATCTCTTATGAGAAATTTATAAATACACATGGCAAGGAAGATAATATCTTCAACAAATGGTGCTGTTCAAAATGGATGGCTACATGTAGAAGAGTACATATACATATTTATCAACCTGGACAAATCACAGTGATTCTGATAGAAAACAAAGTGGTGCATAGTTTATAGATATACTCATTATCATAGGGAAAGTTTTTGTAAACAAAGACAGAACTAACAAAGACATTAAGATCAAAAGCTATAAATGGAATCTCTAGAAATTGAAAACCTGGATGGCAAAGGACATCATCATTAGGATAGGCTACAGAGTGGTAAAACATTCCACATGTGGTAGAGGTACAATATATACAAAATGTAAGAACTCAAAAAATACAACACATACACACAACTGGATATCAAGGAAATAAACAATGTATAAATGAGGTAGAGATCTAAGCAGAGAATTCTCCACAGATAAACATGAATGAGAAACCTTTAAATTAATATTCAAAATTCTTAGTCATCTGTGAAATGTAAACCAAACTATATTGAGATTTCATTGTACAGCAGTCAGAACAGCCAATATCAATAAAACAAATGTCAGCTCATGTTGGTGAGCATGTGGAGTAATGGGAAAACTAATCAATAATTGGGGATACCGCAAACCATGGAAAACAATGTGGCAGTTCCCCAGGAACCTTAGAATCGATCCACCTCAAGATCCAGGTATACCACTCAGGGGCATATATCCAAAGCCTCTACAGTCTACTACAGAGACATTTGTTCATACATGTGCATTTCTGCTTTATTCATAATAGCCAGAAATTGGAAGCAGCCTAGATGACTATTAATTGATAAATACATAATGAAAATGTATATTTATACAATGGAATATTACTCAAATGTTAAAGAAATCATGAATTTTCAGGAAGATGGAGCTAGAAGAAATTATCTTGTGTGAGGTCACCCATACATATAGAATCACACACAGGAAATATGTTATCTTTTGTCAATGGTTCTCACATTTCCTAATGCTGTGATGTTTTAATTCACTTCCTCATGCTGTGATGAACCTCAACCGCAATATAGTTTCCATTGCTACTTCATAACTGATTTTGCTGATGTTTTCAATTGTAATATAAATATTTTTTGGAACAGAGATTTGATAAACAAGCCATGACCCACAAATTGAGAATTGCTCTCTTATAAGTATGTGTATGTTAGCTCTTAAGCCTTTGATAGGTATTTCACAATTGATATAACTGCAGAGATTAGATGCAGAGGAAGGGACTAGGGTGAGGGAAGGGTTTACTGAGGATATGGAAATAGGATACATAGCTATTGAAAGACAGCTGCATGGAAGACTGTAATGAAGGGATTAAATGGATCAGAGTATTTAAAGTTGGGTATGGAGGGAATACAGGGACCAACATCTGAGGGGTCATATGTAAACCTACAAGAGAAACCTCTTAAGATACATACATAAATGAAATAAATCCCTATGGCTTCAAAAAATAACATAGAGACAAAGCCCTAACTAGATCTCTCTTGGTATCAAGTGAAGCTTCCAGTGCCAGGAGGATGTTTCAAGTGACTGAGTTGCTGAATATAGAAACCTCATGGGAACTCCTAAGCAACTCATGCTTTTGCCAGGGCTTCTTGTTGCTCTCCATAAACTGACTTTAAGGCTCCATGCTGAAGACACCATGTAAATATTTCACTGAATAAGAAAAAGTCAAGCTGGTACCTAACTAGAATTACCATCTCAAAATGTTGACATATCTGACTTTGTTGAAACCCAGTGAAAAAAGGTTCTTGGTCAAAATAATAAAATATGAGGTTTATCTGTTCTAAGCTATGGAAATTTAAGTGTTAATCTAGTTGGGCCTATAAATAAAATGATCAAAAGTATACTCATCCAGGAATTCTATTACCTGAAGACATACAGAAAAAGTTTGAACTAAATATCCCCTTAGTAAAATAATATATTTATCCTTCTAAGAAACACCTCCATCAATGAAGATTCTTCCAGAGATCCCATACTGTATATTTTCACTTAATAAACTTATGCATCTTGGAGCATCTTTTCCACACACATACACATAGGGTACCTTCATTAAAACACTTATCATTGTTTTGAAGTTAACAGTTACTTGCTATTGGAGGATTTTTCTCACTCAATTTTTTGTGTGCAACTTATGACTTCCTCAAGCATAAAGTTGCCAGTAAATTCACAAGTTTCAAGAATTTCATAGATGTGTTCATCTATTTCTTGTGGCCTGTTTGACATGAGTTTGCATTTTTGCATACACACATTTTTTGGAGTGTTTGACTGTTATGTGTATATGTTTCTGTAAAACACTCAGGAGATGAGCACACTTTTATTCATAAGAAAACTCTTAGAAAATGTGGACAGTATCACTGAATGTCCACCACCTAGTATTTCAAGGACGTGCCAGTTGATCTCTGGAGCAGCTACATTTCTACTAAATAAAACTGTTGGCAGCATCCATTGCAGCATGAAGATTTTGTTACTTGCTTCGATTGTTTTCTTGAGTGATAGATGTTTGGCAAAACATTGTGGATATGAGGATTTGCATTCCTTAAGCCTCTGCAATCTATGCTTCCTCTCCTGAGCCATGCAAAGTCTACATCCTCTGGTATTGCCACAGGGGACCTGTGGACCTTCAAGAGGCTTGGAGAAACTGGGCCTGACTTTTTCTGCTCTGACTGATCTAGACCCAAGCAGTAACCTGGCATTGCTCTCACAGGATGCACTCCACATGCTCCTGAGCCTGACAGTTTCTGGGCCTTAGCTTCAAGTCCCTATTAGGTCTCAATTGGCCATGTCTGGATGCTATTAATGCATGGGGGTGGAGAACAATTTACATACCCATTATACTGTCTTGCTTGAGAGAAATATAAATAGATTTCTTTTGGGGGAATAGCTCCCCACCCCTGAATCCACCTTAGTCTTTTCTACCTGTACTCCTCTGGCATATATACTTCAAATGAAATTTTGCCCAGGCTTTACCCTTACCGAAGCTCACAGTCCTGAATTTAGCTTTCTGGCCATTTTCCTTGGAGTATTTAGCAGGGAATAAATGTTGGTAGATTTCATTGTGAGTGATAGGCAGGGTAATTTTTTTTTTATTTGTCCTAGTCCTTCTTGTTTGTTTTAGGACTTTATAGACATAATTTACATTCTGGTCTAAATCATTTGGATCTGTTCAAGTCTCTCCTATCTCATAAAGATCATGTGTCACCATGGCACTCAGCATAGTTACTAAAGCCCCATATCCCACTTGAGCTTCCTTCTGAATCAACCTCATTCTTAATTCTCTCATGAACATAGTTAGTCCTATGAGGTCTAGTAAAATGGCCATCAAGTACCTTTCTTGTCCTGAGTTTCTCAGTAATATACACACTTCCTCTCTTGCTCTTGATATTCATGGGAAGGCTCATCTGGCAGTAATCAAGTGTCTCTAATTACTCCTATGTGCTAGGCTATCACGTACTGATTTCCTCAGACCATCTCAGATTATGCATCTTTGCCTTGAAAGGTAAATAATTACTCAATTTCTCTGCATCCATACTACTCAAACGAATCTCATGTGCTGTAACCTATCAGCCTGGTTGTGAGAATCTCTCTCACTTCTTGTTTATAATCTTTCTCCATTTAAACAGCTCAGTGATAGAATATTCCCTAATTACTACAATATCCTGTGTTAACTCATTAATAAGACCTGCATCTTCACACTGTAACATGGTTTTTTACTACCTCCGTATCAAAGTTAATTGACCCAAGGGGTATCCTCTAGCATATCTATTCATTCTTTGTCTATTCTCCATTTGATTTCACCCATGGGTTTTAAATTTCCCAGCAGGGTTTATTTATTAATACAGACTGAATCTGTACTTTCTGATTCTTTTTCTCCTCTTCCTTTCCCTTTCCCCTTTCCCTGATAATTCCTAAAACAATACAGGGTATAACATTCACATGTTTTGGGCATTGTGTTGATTTTGTAATTTTTCCCATAGGTGATCAAGTTCTTTTTGTGAAAGCAGCATGAACCTAATTACATAGTTGCAAATCATATCGTTCACAACAATGGCCATGTAGCTGATATTATGACCTGTTTGTACCATTGTCCCATACTACTTATATTAAAAAGAAGTATGTTTTCAAGTCAATCAATAGCTTAGGGGCTAACTCACATTTGTAATACACCCAATTCATGAAGGAAATTTTTAGCTCCTCGTTTTGTAGAGAAAAATAAGTACAGTGGGCTTTTCCCCACAGAAATCTACCTTCATGGAGATCAGCTACACTCACATGCATGTCTTTTCATCCATAGCAAGGAAAATGAACTAACACAGCAGAGAGAAATTATCTTAATCCATGTCATACATAGAAGACAGACAGCTGTGTCAGGGTAGCCATCAAGACATTCTATCCTCAGACAGCTTAGCTTCAGTTGCATGTCTTATCACACAGAGCAGAAATAATACAAAAGGGTCATATCAAACTCTTCATTGCTCTTGTCATGCTTCACATCAGGGGATGAAATACTGTGAGATCACTTCTTGGGGATCTTTATAAATCTCTATATACTTCAGAACTGTTGATATACTCAAGAAATAATTCCATTCAAGCTTAGTTTGATAAAATAGTAATTTTAGTTATGGTTATTCACAGATGTATGGGTAAAAGCCTACTATATCATGAATGGGTAATTTATGTGTAATTCTGCCAGTGAAGAACACACACACACACACACACACACACAACACATACCACACACATAGTGAAGAACACCCCCACAGACACCCCCCATCATCTCTGGGAACTGTCAACAGTCTATATACTATATATCCTTGGGGATGAGTGTGGCCACATGAACTTAGCACTAGAAATTGATTTAGCAGAAATTGTGAGTAGACAAAGAGTAAAACAGACATGTTAGAAGATACTCCTCAGGTCTCAGCTTTAATACAGCAGAAGGGGAAAAGCATCCTACAGTGTGAAGATGGAGAGGTAAATGGCCTCATGAATCATCTCCCCATAGGAACTGAAAATGGTCTCTAAATGTTAGGGGACAGGTATAGTCTTTCGGTACCCATGTCACAGAAACTCTTAATTGTCTAGAAGTCTTGGTAGAGGTGTTGAGTCCTCATGAGCCTTCCCTCCTTGTGACTGTTAACTTTTAACTGCCTATATGCTTTTGGGTAGGTGCAAGGACTCATGACTCTTGATCCCCATAGAAACTGTTAACTGCCTATGAATCTTGGGGAAGAATGAATCATCATGGGGCCCTGCCTCAAGGAACTGTTAACTGTCTCTTTACCTTTGGGGGAAGGGAATGGATTCTTGAGTCCTCCCCGTCTATCTATTATCTTTGGGGATAAGTAAATGGGTACAATCTTATGTAATTATCCTTCATGTTAGCATAACTGTTTATAATTTAAGAGGACAATATTTATGTCATGCATGGAAAACCATATTCTAAACATTACACCTGAATCAGGTAATATCTTACAGATTCTCTAATGAATTTCTTGACCATGAAAGTTGTAAGAAACTAAAGAATAATAAAAAAAAAATAGTAGTCACTATCCTAAATCCAAAGAAACTCAATATAGTGGTACTTTGGACTTCATGTTGGAACAGAAAAAAAAAGTTAGATGATACATCAAACCTCCCCAAAATTCATCAGCAGTTAATGGTTTCTATAGCTATTAAGGATCATGATTCTATTTTCTTCCTCAAAGACATATAGGCAGTTAACTATTAATAATTAAAAGGAGTATGGAGGGCTGATATGAAATCCATATAAATACTGATGAAGTGAAAGACCTGTATGACAAGAAGAAAGAAATTGAAGAAAATATAAGAAGCTGAAAAGATCTCCCATGCTCATGGCATAGGAAACCGGCAAGCTTACCAAAAGCAATCTAAATATTCGACACAATTCCTATCAAAATTCCAACACAATTCATTACAGACCATGGAAGTTCACACAAGTAGTAATAGGACAGATGATATGTTTGGAGAAATAGAGAACTGATTTGAAGGGGAAAAAAGAACTGCAAGTGGTTTGGGGAGATAACAGTGTATACAGGATGTGTAAGTTTAACTGAAGAAGGGACACTATGTAGGTGCTAGGAGCAAGTTGTTTTCCACATAGGACAAGACCTTTCAGTGATGCAACTGTTTGGGAGTCAACTATGTTCTTATATCTACGGTTGAGTCAACCACGCTTTTGTTGCCTAGTACATGAATTGGTTCATCAAGATGATTTTTGTAGAACCATATCTTTGGTTTGTCTGTTCAAGAAGGCTATCCAGGATGAAGAGATGTTTTCATTAGAAAAACAAACATTTTTTTTTAAATTGTGTGTGTGTGTGTGTGTGTGTGTGTGTGTGTGTGTGTGTGTGTTAAAGATGGAGAGTTCTATGTTGAAAGAAATAAGATGTCTTGAGCAATGTGGCCAGAAACACTAAAATGTATGATGTGGAAGGGAAAGAAAATATTGCATGGTTGTTTCATGCATAAAGCAGACATAAATATGTTCATGAGAAAACACCAGAAGATTTTGGAGTCAAGGGGGTCTGGAAGGGTTGAAGAAGGACAAGGAGAATACTTTAATGAAGAAGGGATTTATTTATGTATTATGAATTTTATTATATTTTATATTAATTTAAAAATGATAGTTCTATATGAAAAAACTATATAAGATGATAAAGCTAAACATTTTAATTAATTTTAAAGGATGTTTTCAATGGACCTCAAGCACACACACATACACACACACACACACACACACACACACACACACAGAGAGAGAGAGAGAGAGAGAGAGAGAGAGAGAGACAGAGACAGAGACAGAGACAGAGACAGAAAGAGACAGCCTGGAGATGTGAAACATTCAATAGTTAGAGAAAATAAATATGCAATTAGACATTACTAAAGGATACATGGTTATCCAATAGATAAGTTCTAATTTCTACCATAACTTTCAAGATGACGGTCTCTCACAATTTTGTATCTGAGCATTTAATATTTCAATCTATATGACCTTAGTTACTAAATTTCTACTGCCCAAGCTAAACATTATATTTTTTAAAATTTAAATCTTAATCATGTTTTAGCATCTCTAGTACTTAGTAAATGCATCCACATAACAGTTGATGGTATTTAGATTTCGTATTTGCCTGTGAAGAAAGATAAAATACAAATGGTTTTAAAATTTAAAGTCAGTGACTGGCAACCAGATTTCGGAGCTATATCAATCTAAGACAGAGGTATATGCCAAGAGGCCGCGGTTTATTAATAATACACCACAGAGTGATGTTTGTACAAAATAAACACAAACAAGCTGCATATAACCTCCTTGATGGATAAGAATGGCTTGGGGAAATCTGTGATTTCCTAAGCCAGGCATGGCTAGCAACCACCATACCTCCCAGACAGGACTATGGAGCATAAATAAAGTTTGTGCCTTGGTCCAGCTCTTTTTATTATTTAATCAGGGAGGAATTTTAGCCTCCCCCAGCCTGAAGTGGGCTGGTACAGGCCTAGTCACCACTGAGGTGGGGCCACCTGCAGTGCAGCTTTTTGACTTTTCTGGTTTCTTTTGAAGTGACAACTGCCCTAAGATTCTGCTACCTGCTGAGAGGATAAACCTGTTTTCCTGAGAGATTCCTGAATAAGCAGCCAGCCTGGCGACTGAGTGCTGATGAAATGGCTCCAGGGATCAAGTGTGGAACTGGCAGAGTAGTGCTAACAACTTGGCAACAATACATCAAGAAACCTGGCATGGCAGGGGATGGGCTTTCCCCCTTTATAAGTGGAGACTGCTAATAAACATTGAGCCTTGAACAGGGAATTGTCTTGGCTCCATTATCTTTCTCGCTGTCTAAGTCTCTTTCAGCCGCAGCCTGCCTCCCAGGTGTACCTGGTCATTGTAAGCCATGGGCCAGCATACAACAGCAAGCATCTGCTCACTTGACTCAAACTCTAATTCTTGGTACATGACTAAATGACAAAGTTTGTGCAGAAAATATAGCCAAAGGATGAAAGACAGCAAGTGCCCCAGGAACTTCAAACAGCTCCTTCCTGGTTCAGGCATGTTTGTAAAGCATCCACAGGACTTCATGATACTTTACTAGTTACTTCACAGGCCCAGCCAGATGTGCCAATTGCCATGTCATTGCTGAGAAAGAAAGCAATAGTCATGGCAACCTGTAAGAGAGTCAGGTTTTACTAATTCCAAACAAATATGAAGAGAATAGAATATTTTCTATAGTTTCTTTTCCACATCATCATGTTTTTTTGATCAAGAAATGTATAAAGTCTATTAATTTACTCTATTTTCTTTCTTTCTTTTTCTCTCTCTGTCTCTCTCTCTCTTTCTTTCTTTCTCTCTCTCTTCTTTCTTTCTTTCTTTCTTTCTTTCTTTCTTTCTTTCTTTTATTTTTGGATTTTTTTTTTTCTTTTTCGAGACAGGGTTTCTCTGTATAGCCTGGCTCTCCTGGAACTAACTCTATATCAGGCCGGCCTTTAACTCAGAAATCTGCCTGCCTCTGCCTCCTTAGTGCTGGAATTAAAGGCATGTGCCATCACTGCCCTGCTATTTTTCTTTTTTTTTTAAACCACTGTATTAGATATTATTGTGATTTTAAATTTTATTACAATTTGTGTGTTTGTTATATTTTTAATTTTTAAAGATATTTTCTTGATTTACATTTCAAATGCTATCCCAAAAGTCCCCTATACCCTCCCCCCACCCTGCTCCCCTACCCACCCACTCCCACTTCTTGGCCCTGGTGTTCCCCTGTACTGGGTAATATAAAGTTTGCAAGACGAAGAGGTCTCTCTTCCCAATGATTGCTTACTAGGCTATCTTCTATTACCTATGCAGCTAAAGATATGAGCTCTGGGGTTACTGATTAGTTCATATTGTTGTTCCACCTATAGGGTTTCAGACCCCTTCAGCTCCTTGGGTGCTTTCTCTAGCTCCTCCATTGGGGGCCCTGTGTTCCATCCAATAGCTGACTGTGAGCATCCACTTCTCTGTTTGCCAGGCACTGTCATAGCCTCACAGGAGACAGCTATATCAGGGTCCTTTCAGCATAATCTTGCTGGCATAGGCAATAGTGTCTGCATTTGGTGGCTAATTATGGGCTGGACCCCTGGGTGGGGCTGTCTCTGGATGGTCTATCCTTTCGTTGTACCTCCAAACTTTGTCTCTCTAACTTCTTACATGTGTATTTGGTTCCCTATTCTAGGGAGGAATGAAGTATTCACTCATTGGTCTTCCCTCTTCTCGATTTTCTTGTGTTTTGCAAATTGTATCTTGGGTATTCTAGGACTTTGGGCTAATATCCAGTTATCAGTGAGTGTTTATCAAGTGATTCCTTTGAGATTGGGTTACCTCACTGAGGATGATATCTGCCAAGTGCTCTGGTTGAGTCTGCATAACAGGCTGAGGCTTGAAAGCTACTCATGAAGCAAAAGAGTTTCACAGAAACTTGCTCCTGGAGTCTGGCATTCTCTCTAACCCATACATTAATTTTCCATTCCCATGTTAGTCTAGTGTATGGATCCACATGCTCTTTTTCAGTATTATCCTACTATAAGTGCCTTTTAAGATTTAATTCTGACATAGCTAAAGCCTTCCTCCAGTGTTCCAACAGTCCTAGAACGTCCTTGAGCAAGACCATGGGCTTGAAATTCAGTACGAATGTAAAAGCTAAGTCACTCCCTTACACAGGAATTTACCATCACTAAGGAAGAAGGAAGTTTCAGACCAAAGGAGAAACCAGAATAGATACTTAGAACTATAGCGAAGTTATACCCATACACACATATTTACAATCCCTAAGGGGAAGGTGGACTATACAATAGACTAAAATAGGAACTATGGCAAGGGTGCGAAGCCCTTGACCCTGGCTTCTAAGATTAGTGAATCTTAGGTGGAGCCCTTGTTTATCCCAGTTGTTAACAATGAATTCTATCCCAGGTGGTTCCCGTTAGACCTTCTGTGTTTGCACTCCTTTGTTTTATGTAAGAATCCAGTAACCCCTGTGTACCTTGCTGGTGTGTCACCCAACTTCCTTATTGTCTTCTGCATAAAAAGTCTGATGCTCGATTTGACATTACATTCAGATCCAACACAACCTCTCCTGTGTGCATCTGTCTGTCAATTCATCCAATGTTTGCCCACCCGTGACTAGACACCCGTTCCATGCAGACAAAGGGGCCCAGAGGGTCTGCAGCAGATATCCTCCAGATACATCCTTTTTCCAAAGAATTTCATAAATTCATTGTTTTTAATAGCTGAGTAGTACTCCATTGTGTAAATGCACCACCTTTTCTGTATCCATTCCTCTGTTGAGGGACATCTGGGTTCTTTCCAGCTTCTGACTATTATAAATAAGGTTGCTATGAACATAGTGGAGCATGTGTGCTTCTTACCGGCTGGGACATCTTCTGGATATATGCCCAGGAGAGGTATTGCTGGAATTTCTAATAGTACTTTGTCCAGTTATCTGAGGATCGGCCAGACTAATTTCCAGAGTGGTTGTACAATCTTGCAATCCCACCAGCAATGGAGGATTGTTCCTCTTTCTCCACATCCTTGCCAGCATCTGCTATCACCTGAATTTTTGATCTTAGCCATTCTGACTGGTGTGAGGTGGAGTCTCAGGGTTGTGTTGATTTTCATTTCTGTTATGACTAAAGATGTAGAACATCTTTTCAAGTGCTTCTCAGCCATTCAGTATTCCTCAGTTGAGAATTCTTTGTTTAGCTCTGTACCACATTTTTTATTGAGGTTATTTGAATGTCTGGAGTTCAGCTTCTTGAGCTCTTTTTATATATTGGATATACATCTCTTATCAGATTTAGGATTGGTAAAAACCCTTTACCAATCTATTGGTGGCCTTTTGTCTTATTGACAGTATCTTTTGCCTTACAGAAACTTCACAATTTCATGAGGTCCCATGTGTTGATTCTTGTTCTTACAGCACAAGCCATTGCTGTACTCTTTGGGAATTATTCCCCTGTGCCTATAACTTAGAGGCTTTTCCCCACTTTCTATAAATTTCAGTTTCTCTGGTTTTATGTGAAGTTCTTTGATCCACTTAGACTTCAGCTTTGTACAAGGAGATAAGAATAGATCAGTTCGCATTCCTCTACATGATAACCTCCATTTGTGCCTTCACCATTTGTTGAAAAGGTTATCTTTTCCCACTGGATGGTTTTAGCTCTCTTGTCAAAGATCAATTAACCATAGGTATGTGGGTTAATTTCTGGGTCTTCAATTCTACTCCATTGATCTACCTGTCTGTTGCTGTACCAGTACCATGCAGTTTTTAATCACAATTGCTCCTTAGTACAGCCTTAGGTCAGGCATGAGGATTCCCGCAGAGATTCTTTTATTGTTGAAAATAGTTTTTTGCTATTTTTTTGTTATTCCAGATGAATTTGCAAATTGCCCTTTCTAATTCCTTGAAGAATTGGGTTGAAATTTAGATGGGGGTTGCATTGAATCAGTATATTGCTTTTTTCAACGTAGCCATTTTCACTTTATTGGTTCTGCCAATCCATGAGCATGGGAGATCTTTTCATCTTCTGAGATCTTGTTTGATTTCTTTCTTCAGAGACTTGAAGTTCTTAACATACATATCTTTTATTTAATTAGTTAGAGTCACACCAAGGTATTTTATATTTTTTTGTGACTATTGTGAAGTGTATTGTTTTCCTAATTTGTTTCTCCTCCTGTTCATCTTGTGTGTAGAGAAAAGCTACTGATTTGTTTGAGGTAATTTTATATCCAGCTACTTCACCGAAGCTGTTTATCAGGTTTAGGAGTTCTCTGGTAGAATTTTTAGGGTCACTTATATATACTATCTTATCATCTGCAAAAAGTGATATTTTGACTTCCTCTTTTCCAATTTGTATCCCCTTGATCTCCTTTTGTTGTCGAATTGCTCTGGCTAATACTTCAAGTACTATGTTGAAAAGGTAGGGAGAAAGTGGGCAGCATTGTCTAGTCCCTGATTTTAGTGGGATTGCTTCCAGCTTCTCTCCATTTACTTTGATGTTGGCTACTGGTTTGGTGTAGATTGCTTTTATCATGTTTAGGTATGGGCCTTGAATTCCTGATCTTTCCAAAACTTTTATCATGAATGGGTGTTGGATCTTGTCAAATGCTTTTTCTGCATCTAACGAGATGATCATGTGGTTTTTGTCTTTGAGTTTGTTTATATAATGGATTACATTGATGGATTTTCGTATGTTAAACCATCCCTGCATCCCTGGAATAAAACCTACTTGGTCAGGATGGATGATTGCTTTAATGTGTTCTTGGATTCGGTTATCGAGAATTTTATTGAGGATTTTTGCATCGATATTCATAAGAGAAATTGGTCTGAAGTTCTCTATCTTTGTTGGGTCTTTCTGTGGTTTAGGTATCAGAGTAATAGTGGCTTCATAGAATGAGTTGGGTAGAGTACCTTCTACTTCTATTTTGTGAAATAGTTTGTACAGAACTGGAATTAGATCTTCTTTGAAGGTCTGATAGAACTCTGCACTAAACCCGTCTGGTCCTGGGCTTTTTTTGGCTGGGAGACTATTAATAACTGCTTCTATTTCTTTAGGTGATATGGGACTGTTTAGATGGTCAACTTGATCCTGATTCAACTTTGGTACCTGGTATCTGTCCAGAAATTTGTCCATTTCGTCCAGGTTTTCCAGTTTTGTTGAGTGTAGCCTTTTGTAGAAGGATCTGATGGTGTTTTGGATTTCTTCAGGATCTGTTGTTATGTCTCCCTTTTCATTTCTGATTTTGTTAATTAGGATCTTGTCCCTGTGCCCTTTAGTAAGTCTAGCTAAGGGTTTATCTATCTTGTTGATTTTCTCAAAGAACCAACTCCTCGTTTGGTTAATTCTTTGAATAGTTCTTCTTGTTTCCACTTGGTTGATTTCACCCCTGAGTTTAATTATTTCCTGCCGTCTACTCCTCTTGGGTGAATTTGCTTCCTTTTTTTCTAGAGCTTTTAGATGTGTTGTCAAGCTGCTAGTATGTGCTCTCTCCTGTTTCTTCTTGGAGGCACTCAGAGCTATGAGTTTCCCTCTTAGAAATGCTTTCATTGTGTCCCATAGGTTTGGGTACGTTGGGGCTTCATTTTCATTAAACTCTAAAGTCTTTAATTTCTTTCTTTATTCCTTCCTTGACCCAGGTATCATTGAGAAGAGTGTTGTTCAGTTTCCACATGAATGTTGGCTTTCCATTATTTATGTTGTTATTGAAGATCAGTCTTAGGCCATGGTGGTCTGATAGGATAAATGGGAAAATTTCAATATTTTGGTATCTGTTGAGGCCTGTTTTGTGACCAATTATATGCTCAAATTTGGAGAAGGTCCCTCTCCCTCTTAATACAACCTGTATTCTATTATTTTTTTTAATTTTTAATATTTTTTATTACGTATTTTCATCAATTACATTTCCAATGCTATCCCAAAAGTCCCCCATACCCTGCCCCCCCCACTTCCCTACCCACACATTCCCATTTTTTTGGTCCTGGCATTCCCCTGTACTGGGGCATATAAAGTTTGTGTGTCCAATGGGCCTCTCTTTCCAGTGATGGCCAACTAGGCCATCTTTTGATACATATGCAGCTAGAGTCAAGAGCTCTGGGGTACTGGTTAGTTCATAATGTTGTTCCACATATAGGGTTGCAAATCCCTTTTGCTTTTTGGGTACTTTCGCTAGCTCCTCCATTGGGGGCCCTGTGATCCATCCACTAGCTGACTGTGAGCATCCACTTCTGTGCTTGCTAGGCCCGGGCCTAGTCTCACAAGAGGCAGCTATATCTGGGTCCTTTCAGCAAAATCTTGCTAGTGTATGCAATGGTGTCAGCGTTTGGAAGCTGATTATGTGTGGATCCTTGGATATGGCAGTCTCTAGATGGTCCATCGTTTCGTCACAGCTCCTAACTTTATCTCTGTAACTCCTTCCATGGGTGTTTTGTTCCCAATTCTAAGAATGGGCACAGTGTCCACACTTTGGTCTTTATTCTTCTTGAGTTTCATGCGTTTAGCAAATTATATATTATATCTTGGGTATCCTAAGTTTTGGGCTAATATCCACTTATTAGTGAGTACATATTGTGTGAGTTCCTTTGTGATTATGTTACCTCACTCAGGATGATGCCCTCCAGGTCCATCCATTTGACTAGAAATTTCATAAATTCATTATTTTTAATAGCTGAGTAGTACTCCATTGTGTAAATGTACCACATTTTCTGTATCCATTCCTCTGTTGAGGGGCATCTGGGTTCTTTCCAGCTTTTGGCTATTATAAATAAGGCTACTATGAACATAGTGGAGCATGTGTCCTTCTTTCAGGTTGCGGCATCTTCTGGATATATGCCCAGGAGAGGTATTGCTGGATCCTCCGTTAGTACTATTTCCAATTTTCCAAGGAACCGCAAGACTTATTTCCAGAGTGGTTGTACAATCTTGCATTCCCACCAACAATGGAGGAGGTTTCCTCTTTCTAAACATCCTCGCCAGCATCTGCTGTCACCTGAATTTTTGATCTTAGTCATTCTGACTGGTGTGAGATGGAATCTCAGGGTTGTTTTGATTTGTATTTCCCTGATGATTAAGGATGTTGAACATTTTTTCAGGTGCTTCTTTGCCATTCGGTATTCCTCAGGTGAGAATTACTTGTTCAGTTCTGAGCCCCATTTTTTAATGGGGTTATTTGATTTTCTGGGGTCCACCTTCTTGAGTTCTTTATATGTATTGGATATTAGTCCCCTATCTGATTTAGGATAGATAAAGATCCTTTCCCAATCTGTTGGTGGCCTTTTTGTCTTATTGATGGTGTCTTTTGCCTTGCAGAAGCTTTGCAATTTTATGAGGTCCCATTTATAGATTCTCGATCTTACAGCACAAGCCATTGCTGTTCTATTCAGGAATTTTCCCCCTGTGCCCATATCTTCGAGGCTTTTCCCCACTTTCTCTTCTATAAATTTCAGTGTCTCTGGTTTTATGTGAAGTTCCTTGATCCACTTAGATTTGACCATAGTACAAGGAGATAGGAATGGATCTATTCCCATTCTTCTACATGATAACAACCAGTTGTGCCCGCACCATTTGTTGAAAATGCTGTCTTTCTTCCACTTGATGGTTTTAGCTCCCTTGTCAAAGATCAAGTGACCATAGGTGTGTGGGTTCATTTCTGGGTCTTCAATTCTATTCCATTGGTCTACTTATCTGTCACTGTACCAGTACCACGCAGTTTTTATCACAATTGCTCTTTAGTAAATCTTTAGGTCAGGCATGGTGATTCCAACAGAGGTTCTTTTATCCTTGAGAAGATTTTTTTGCTATCCTAGATTTTTTTTTTTTTTGTTGTTATTCCAGATGAATTTGCAGATTGCTCTTTCTAATTCGTTGAAGAATTTAGTTGGAATCTTGATGGGGATTGCATTGAATCTGTAGATTGCTTTTGGCAAGATAGCCATTTTTACAATGTTGATCCTGCCAATCCATGAGCATGGGAGATCTTTCCATCTTCTGAGATCTTCTTTAATTTCTTTCTTCAGAGACTTGAAGTTTTTATCATACAGATTTTTCACTTCCTTAGTTAGAGTCACGCAAAGGCACTTTATATTATCTGTGACTATTGAGAAGGGTGTTTTTTCCCTACTTTCTTTCCCAACCTGTTTATTCTTTGTGTAGAGAAAGGCCATTGATTCGTTTGAGTTAATTTTATATCCAGCTACCTCACTGAAGCTGTTTATCAGGTTTAGGAGTTCTCTGGTGGAATATTTAGGGTCACTTATTTATACTATCATATCATCTGCAAAAAGTGATATTTTGACTCCTTCTTTTCCAATTTGTATGCACTTAATCTCTTTTTGTTATCGAATTTCTCTGGCTAGGACTTCAAGTATAATGTTGAATAGGTGGGGATAAAGTGGGCAGCCTTGTCTAGTCCCTGATTTTAGTGGGATTGCTTCCAGCTTCTCACCATTTGCTTTGATGTTGGCTACTGGTTTGCTGTAGATTGCTTTTATCATGGTTAGGTATGGGCCTTGAATTCCTGATCTTTCCAAGACTTTTATCATGAATGGGTGTTGGATTTTGTCAAATGCTTTCTCCCCATCTAAGGAGATGATCATGTGGTTTTTGTCTTTGAGTTTGTTTATATACTGGATTACGTTGATGGATTTCCATATGTTAAGCCATCCCTGCATCCCTGGAATAAAACCTACTTGGTCAGGATGGATGATTGTTTTAATGTGTTCTTGGATTTGGTTAGTGAGAATTTTATTGAGTATTTTTGCATCGATATTCATAAGGGAAATTGGTCTGAAGTTCTCTATCTTTGTTGGATCTTTCTGTGGTTTAGGTATCAGAGTAATTTTGGCTACATAGAATAAGAGTACCTTCTACTTCTATTTTGTGGAATAATTGATGCAGAACTGGAATTAGATCTTCTTTGAAGGTCTGATAGACCTCTGCACTAAACCCATCTGGTCCTGGGCTTTTTTTGGTTGGGAGACTATTAATGACTGCTTCTATTTCTTTAGGGGATATGGTACCGTTTAGATCATTAACTTGATCCTGATTTAACTTTGGTACCTGGTATCTGTGTACAAATTTGTCCATTTCGTCCAGGTTTTCCAGTTTTGTTGAGTATAGCCTTTTGTAGAAGGATCTGATGGTGTTTTGGATTTCTTCCGGATCTGTTGTTATGTCTTCATTTTCATTTCTGATTTTGTTAATTAGGATGCTGTTCCTGAGCCCTCTAGTGAGTCTGGCTGAGGGTTTATCTGTCTTGTTGAGTTTCTCAAAGAAGCAGCTCCTGCTTTGGTTGAATCCTTGAATAGTTCTTTTTCCCACTTGATTGATTTCGCCCCTGAGTTTGATTATTTCCTGCTGTCTACTCCTCGTGGGTGAATTTGCTTTCTTCTTTTCGAGAGCTTTTATATGTGTTGTCAAGTTACTAGTGTGTGCTCTCTCTAGTTTCTTTTTGCAAGCACTCAGAGCTATGAGTTTTCCTCCTAGAAATGCCTTCATTGTGTCCCATGAGTTTGGGTATGTTGTGGCTTCATTTTCATTAAACTCTAAAAAGTCTTTAATTTCTTTCTTTATTCCTTTTTTGACCAAGCAATCATTGAGAGGAGGGTTATTCATTTTCCACATGAATGTTGGCTTTCCATTATTTATGTAGTTATTGAAGATCATCCTTAGTCCATGGTGGTGTGATAGGATGCATGGGACAATTTCAATATTTTTGTATCTGTTGAGGCCTGTTTTGTGACAAATTATATGGTCAATTTTGGAGAAGGTACCCTGAGGTTGTGAGTAGAAGGTATATCCTTTTGTTTTAGGATAAAATATTCTGTAAATATCTGTTAAATATCTTTGTTTCATCACTTCTGTTAGTTTCACTGTGTCCCTGTTTAGATTCTGTTTCCATGATCTTTCCATTGATGAAAGTGTTATGTTTAAGTCTTGTACTATTATTGTTTGAGGTGCAATGTGTGCTTTGAGCTTTACTAAAGTCTCTATAATGAATGTGGCTGCCCTTACATTTGGAGCATAGATATTCTAAATTGATAGTTCCTCTTGGAGGATTTTAGCTTTGATGAATATGAAGTGTCCCTCTTTCACCTTTTTGATAACTTTGGGTTGGATGTCGATTTTATTCAATATTAGAATGGCTACTCCAGCTTGTTTCTTCAGATCATTTGCTTGGAAAATTGTTTTCTAGCCTTTCACTCTGATGTAATGTCTGTTTTTTTCCCTGAGATGGGTTTCCTGTAAACAGCAGAATGTTGGTTCCTGTTTGTGAAGCCAGTCTGTTAGTCTATGTCTTTTTTATTGGGGAATTGAGTCCATTGATATTAAGAGATATTAAGGAAAAGTAATTGTTGCTTCCTATTATTTTTGTTGTTAGAGTTGGCATTCTATTCTTGTGGCTATCTTCTTTTAGGTTTGTTGAGGGATTACCTTCTTGTTTTTTCTAGGACGTGGTTTCCATCCTTGTATTTTTTTTTTCTGTTATTATCCTTTGAAGGGCTGGATTTGTGGAAAGATAACGTGTGAATTTGGTTTTGTTGTGGAATTCTTTGGTTTCTCCATCTCTGGTAATTGAGAGTTTGGCTGGGTATAGTAGCCTGGGCTGGCATTTGTGTTCTCTTCGTGTCTCTATAACATCTGTCCAGGATCTTCTGGCTTTCATAGTCTCTGGTGTAAATTCTGGTGTAATTCTGATAGGCCTCCCTTTATATGTTACTTGACCTTTCTCCCTTACTGCTTTTAATATTCTATTTTTATTTAGTGCATTTGTTGTTCTGATTATTATGTGTTGGGAGGAATTTCTTTTCTGGTCCAGTCTATTTGGAGTTCGGTAGGCTTCTTGTATGTTCATGGGCATGTCTTTCTTTAGGTTTGGGAAGTTGTCTTCTATAATTTTGTTGAAGATATTTGCTGACCCTTTAAGTTGAAAATCTTCATTCTCATCTACTCCTATTATCCTTAGGTTTGGTCTTCTCATTGTGTCCTGGATTTCCTGGATGTTTTTACTTAGGATCTTTTCGCATTTTGTATTTTCTGTGATTTTTGTGCTGATATTCTCTATGGAATCTTCTGCACCTGAGATTCTCTCTTCCATCTCTTGTATTCTGTTGCTGATTTTGCTTCTATGGTTCCAAATTTTTTTCCTAGGTTTTCTATCTCCAGCGTTGCCTTACTTTGGGTTTTCTTTATTATGTCTACTTTCCTTTTTACCTCTTGGATGGTTTTATTAAATTCCATCACCTGTTTGGTCGTGTTTTCCTTCAATTCTTTAAGGGATTTTTGTGCTTACTCTTTAAGGTCTTCTAACTGTTTAGCCGTGTTCTGTATTTCTTTAAGTGAGTTATTAAAGTCCTTCTTTATGTCCTCTACCATCATCATGAGATAAGTTTTTAAATGCGGGACTATCTTTTCGGGTTTGTTGGGGTGCCCAGGACTGGGTGGGGTGAGAGTACTGCTTTCTGATGATGGTGAGTGATCTTGGTTTCTGTTAGTAAGATTCTTACGTTTGCCTTTTGCCATCTGGTAATCTCTGGAGTTAGTTGTTATAGTTGTCTCTGTTTAGAGATTGTTCTCAGGTGATTATGTTAGCCTTTATCAGCAGACCTGGGAGAATAGCTCTCTCCTGAGTTTCAGTGTTCAGAGTACTCTCTGCAGGCAAGCTCTACTCTTGCAGGGAAGTTGCCCAGATATCTGGTATTCAAACCTTCCTCCTGGCAGAAGTTGCGATCCACTCACTAGAGGTCCTAAGATCCCATGGATGGTTCTGTGGGGACCTTGGGGGTGTCCGTAGACTCTATGCCCAAGGTGCCCTGATGCTGGTGTGGACCGGAAGACATATCTGGTTTTATATTGTGGTCCTTGATCCACTTGGTCTTAACTTTCATGCAAAGTGACAAATATGGATATATTTTCATTTTTTGACATTCAAGCAGCCAGTGAGACCAGAACCATTTATTGAAGATTCTTTATTTTTTCCATTGTATATTTTTGGTTTCTTTGCCAAAAATTATATGTCTGTAAGTCTGTGGTTTTATTTCTAGGTCTTCAATTCTATTCCATTGATCAATGTGTCTATCTGTACCAATACCATGCCATGTTTTTCACTATTGCTCTGTAGTAAAGCTTGAGGTCAGGAATGGTGATTCCCCAGCCATTCTTTTATTGTTAAGAATTGTTTTTGTTATTCTTGTTTTGGGCCTCTCCAGATGAATTTGAGAATTGCTCTTTCCTTTTCTTTGCAGAATTTTCTTGGGATTTTGATGTGGATTGCACTGAATCTGTTGATTACTTTTGGTAGGATGTCCATTTTTACTACATTAATTTTAACAAGCCATGAGCATGAGAGATCTCTCCATTTTCTGTGATCTTCAATTTCTTTCTTAAGACACTTGAAGTTATTGTCATACAAGTCTTTCATTTTTTTTTTTGGTCAGAGTTACCCCAAGATATTTCATAGTATTTGTGGCTATTGTGAAGTGAGTTGTTTCTGTAATTTCTTTCTCAGCCTGTTTATTATTTGTATAAAGGAAGGCTAATGATTTATTTGAATTAATTTTACATCCAGCCACTTTGTTGAAGTTGTTTATTAGCTGTAAAAATTCTCTGGTAAAAATTTTGGGGTCGATATGTATACTGTCATATCATCTACAAATAATGAAAACAGGATCCAAATCTTGAAAACACAATGTGTGTGTTCCTGGGTTTTGGCTACCTGGTTCAGTATAAATATTTATATTTCCATATATTTGTCTGTATCTTTCATATTTTAAATTGACAATAGTATGCATGTATAAAAGCACATCTGTGTGCATGATATATGGGTGGCAGGAACATATGCAATGGCATGCATGTGGAGGTCAGAGGACAGCTATAGGTAGCTGATTCTCTCTTTCTACCACCTGTGTTTTAGGCAATGAATTCAGGTGATTGACTCATTTGGCAAGTTTCTACCTGCTGAGACATTTCATTTGACCAAATAGTTGGCATCTAAGTCAAAGTCTACAATATTCCTAAATAATGAACCATTAACATCTTTATAAAATTTTTAGTTTATATTACACCTTTACACTTGTGAATTTCTAACATTGCCTAATCATTGCTGTAACTGGAGAAATAAGTGAAGAACAGAATAGTGAAAAGTAAATATATTCGTTCATCTTATGAACTCTTATGTATAAAAAGAGGTTCAGGGCCAATTTTCTAGGTGTTTTGATTGAGTTAAGTGTCAAAATGCTCAAGGCTTCTCATAAATAAGTAAACATTGGAAGTCCAATTCTTTTGTTTTTTTATTACATATTTTCCTCAATTATATTTCCAATGCTATCCCAAAAGTCCCCCCCCCCAACTCCCCTACCCACCAATTCCCATTTTTTTGGCCCTGGCGTACTGGGGCATATAAAGTTTGCCTGTCCAATGTCCAATGGGCCTCTCTTTCCAGTGATGGCCGACTAGGCCATCTTTTGATACATATGCAGCTACAGTCAAGAGCTCCGGGGTACTGGTTAGTTCATAATGTTGCACCTACAGGGTTGCAGATCTCTTTAGCTCCTTGGATACTTTCTCTAGCTCCTCCATTGGGTTCCCTGTGATCCATCCAATAATTGACTGTGAGCATCCACTTCTGTGTTTGCTAGGTCCCGGCCTAGTCTCACAAGAGACAGCTATATCATGGTCCTTGCAACAAACACTTGCTAGTGTATGCAATGCTGTCATAGTTTGGAGGCTAATTATGGGATGGATCCCTGGATATGGCAGTCTCTAGATGGTCCATCCTTTTGTCTCAGCTCCAAACTTTGTCTCTGTAACTCCTTCCATGGGTGATTGTTTCCAATTCTAAGAAGGGGCAAAGTGTCCACACTTTGGTCTTCGTTCTTCTTCAGTTTCATGTGTTTTGCAAATTGTACCTTATATCTCGCTATACTAAGTTTCTGGGCTAATATCCACTTATCAGTGAGTACACATCATTTGAGTTCTTTTGTGATTGTGTTACCTCACTCAGGTTGATGCCCTCCAGGTCCAAACATTTGGCTAGGAATTTCACAAATTCATTCTTTTTAATAGCTGAGTAGTACTCCATTGTGTAAATATACCACAATTTTTGTATCCATTCCTCTGTTGAGGGGCATCTGGGTTCTTTCCAGCTTCTGACTATTATAAATAAGGTTGCTATGAACATAGTGGAGCATGTGTCCTTCTTACCTGTTGGGGCATCTTCTGGATATATGCCCAGGAGAGGTATTGCTGGATCCTCCGGTAGCACTATGTCCAATTTTCTGAGGAACCACCAGACTGATTTCCAGAGTGGTTGTACAAGCTTGCAATCCCACCAACAATGGAAGAGTGTTCCTCTTTCTCCACATCCTCGCCAACATCTGCTGTCACCTGAATTTTTGATCTTAGCCATTGTCTTAGTCAGGGTTTCTATTCCTGCACAAACATCATGACCAAGAAGCAAGTTGGGGAGGAAAGGGTTTATTTGGCTTACACTTCCATACTGCTGTTCATCACCAAAGGAAGTCAGGACTGGAACTCAAACAGGTCAGGGAGCAGGAGCTGATGCAGAGGCCATAGAGGGTTATTCTTTACTGGCTTGCCTCTCTTGGCTTGCTCAGCCTGCTCTCTTATAAAACCAAGACTACCAGCCCAGAGATGGTCCCACACACAAGGGGCCTTTCCCCCTTGATCACTAATTGAGAAAATGCCTTACAGTTGGATCTCATGGAGGCATTTCCTCAACTGAAGCTCCTTTCTCTGTGGTAACTCCAGCTGTGTCAAGTTGACACAAAACTAGCCAGTACAGCCATTCTGACTGGTGTGAGATGGAATCTCAGGGTTGTTTTGATTTTCATTTCCCTGATGATTAAGAATGCTGAACATTTTTTTCAGGTGCTTCTCAGCCATTCGGTATTCCTAGGGTGAGAATTCTTTGTTTAGCTCTGAGCCCCATCTTTTAAGGGGGTTATTTGATTTTCTGGAGTCCACACTCTTTAGTTCTTTATATATATTGGATATTTTCCCCTATGTGATTTATAGGTAAAGATCCTTTCCCAATCTGTTGGTGGCCTTTTTGTCTTATTGATGGTGTCTTTTGCCTTGCAGAAGCTTTGCAGTTTTTTGAGGTCCCATTTGTCAATCCTCGATCTTACAGCACAAGCCATTGCTGTTCTATTCAGGAATTTTTCCCCTGTGCCCATATCTTCGAGGCTTTTCCCCACTTTCTCCTCTATAAATTTCAGTGTCTCTGGTTTTATATGAAGTTCCTTGATACACTTAGATTTGACCTTAGTACAAGGAGATAGGAATGGATTGATTCGCATTCTTCTACACGATAACAACCAGTTGTGCCAGCACCAATTGTTGAAAATGCTGTCTTTCTTCCACTGGATGGTTTTAGCTCCCTTTTCAAAGATCAAGTGACCATAGGTGTGTGGGTTCATTTCTGGGTCTTCAATTCTATTCCATTGGTCTACTTGTCTGTCTCTATACCAGTACCATGCTGTTTCTATCACAATTGATCTGCAGTAAAGCTTTAGGTCAGGCATGGTGATTCCACCAGAGGTACTTTTATCCTTGAGAAGAGTTTTTGCTATCCTAGGTTTTTTGTTATTCCACATGAATTTGCAGATTGCTCTTTCTAATTCATTGAAGAATTGAGTTGGAATTTTAATGGGGATTGCATTGAATCTGTAGATTGCTTTTGGCAAGATAGCCATTTTTACAATGTTGATCCTGCCAATCCATGAGCATGGGAGATCTTTCCATCTTCTGAGATCTTCTTTAATTTCTTTCTTCAGAGACTTGAAGTTTTTTATCATACAGATCTTTCACTTTCTTAGTTAGAGTCACACCAAGATATTTTATGTTATTTGTGACTATTGAGTAGGGTGCTGTTTCCCTAATTTCTTTCTCAGCCTGTTTATTCTTTGTGTAGAGAAAGGCCATTGACTTGTTTGAGTTAATTTTATATCCAGGTACTTCACTGAAGTTGTTTATCAGGTTTAGGAGTTCTCTGGTAAAATTTTTAGGGTTACTTATATATAGTATCATATCATCTGCAAAAAGTGATATTTCGACTTCCTCCTTTCCAATTTGTATCCACTTGATCTCCTTTCGTTGTCAAATTTCTCTGGCTAGGACTTCAAGTACGATGTTGAATAGGTAGGGAGAAAGTGGGCAGCATTGTCTAGTCCCTGATTTTAGTGGGATTGCTTCAAGCTTCTCACCATTTACTTTGATGTTGGCTACTGGTTTGCTGTAGATTGCTTTTATCATGTTTAGGTATGGGCCTTGAATTCCTTATCTTTCCAAGACTTTTACCATGAATGGATGTTGGATCTTGTCGAATGCTTTTTCCACATCTAACGAGATGATCATGTGGTTTTTGTCTTTGAGTTTTTTATATAATGGATTACATTGATGGATTTTCATATATTAAACCATCCCTGCATCCCTTGAATAAAACCTACTTGGTCAGGATTGATGATTGCTTTAATGTGTTCTTGGATTCAGTTAGCGAGAATTTTATTGAGTATTTTTGCATTGATATTCATAAGGGATATTGTTCTGAAGTTATCTATCTTTGTTGGATCTTTCTGTGGTTTGGGTATCAGAGTAATTGTGGCTTCATAGAATGAGTTGGGTAGAGTTCCCTCTACTTCTATTTTGTGGAATAGTTTGTGCAGAACTGGAATTAGATCTTCTTTAAAGGTCTGGTAGAACTCTGCACTAAACCCATCTAGTCCTGGGCTTTTTTTTGGCTGGGAGACTATTAATGACTGCTTCTATTTCTTTAGGGGATATGGGACTGTTTAGATAGTTAACTTGATACTGATTTTGGAAGTCTAATTCTTAAGTGACAGCATCAACATGACTTTAGATTTTAGAACATATAAATTTGTCCTCAGATTTAGAAATTGCTACACACACACACACACACACACACACACACACACTGGAGTTCCATGATTGTAAAGATTTGTTGGACATAGAGAGGATTCAGAGGACTGTTACCACATTATTAAATCATTGCAAAATAAGGGCTATCAAGAAAGGTTAATGGAACTAGGGTTGTTGAGCTTAGAAAATAGAAGGCCAAGAGGGGATTTAATAATTGTCTTTAAGTGTATAAAGAGCTATTACACAGAGAATGATCACCAGCTGGTCTCAATCTTCTCCTAGGACAAAACAAGGGGAATACAGTATAAATTACTTCATGAGGGAATTTAGGCAAGATGTGAGGAAGAATTTTCTATCAAGGAAACAAGCTGTGCTGTCTGTTTAAATTCATCTGACTGTGTATCTAGCATTCCAATCACTGTACCAATTAATGTTAATTCAGTATATATTTCTCCAGAGCAACTTGCTATAGGTTCAAATTGCTTCTGCAGAATACCACTGCTACAATCCACGTACTGATTTAGAAGGCAAATATTGTAACTTATATATCTAGTGAGTTAGAAATTGAAAATCTAGGAAACAAGCCTAACTTGCTTGGTAAGATCTAAATAATATTTGTTCATGTTGATAAGCAGATACCATCATAAGATGCAGGTGGGAGGATGATATTGTTTGAAAAAAAGGAATACATGATAACATGAAGATTAATATTTTTTCAGAACGTCTCTTAGCTCTCTGGCTTCAGGAGAATAATGTAGTTTGTATTGTGTCAGCCAGTGCTGTGGGTGTAGGTTGACATGCACAATACTAAAATGAAGATAATCCAAGGGCCCAATTTATATAGTCCAATTTAATTTCTAATCATTTTCAATATGTCTTCCATTCCAAATTTCTTCTTCTTGAAGTTAGTATGGATTTTGGTCCAATTGCTTTGTCAGATACTTTTCTTCTTTATCCTACATTCAGATTAAAATAGGAAAAAAAAGATTTTAGAATTTCATTAAAGATCAAAGTCTAAAACCAGAACCTTATATTGATACCAGCTGACTCCACTGTTTATAACTGAGACTATTTATTGGCTCGGAATTTGTGGTGAGGCATAATTTCTATTATTTTTAGTGCATTTCTCTTAATAGCTATGATAATTTCAATAGTTTATAATTACTTTATATCTTAATATCCTCATGTTTGAAGATAATAATAAGATAATTGAAATGAAAATTAAAATTATTTTTGAATAAAAATCTACTGAGCACCCAGTACATGAATCACATACAATAGTTACTTATACATCTGACTTATTGAATGGAATCACTGTCTTTTTCCTATTCCTTTCTCTCTCTCTCTCTCTCTCTCTCTCTCTTTCACACACACACACACACACACACACACACACACACACACACGAGAAAAGAAAAGAAGCTAAAGAAGTTAGTAAGTAAATAAAAAAGAAAACAAAATCAACCTTTGCTTAACTCCAAAGATCTCCAGTTACTTACCTTAAAGTCTTATTAATATAGAATTCCTCTTGGATTTTTGTGTTGCTCTTGTTAATATGCTGGGTTGGATTGAATGGGAATGGGCCTTTTTGGTTCATATGTTTGAATGTTTGTTTTCCAATTAGTATACTATTTAGGAAGGTTTAGGTGAGACATCCTTGTTTGAGGAGGTATGTCACTGTGGATGGGTTTAGAGCTTTCAAACCCATGCCATTCTCAGTTCTTTTTCTGCCACATGCTTATGGATCAATGTAGGTTCTCAGCTACTGCTCCTGCACTATGGCTGCCGGCATGTCATGCAGTCTCTCACCATGATGATAGTGAAATGACCCTCGGAAATTGTGAACTCCCTATTAAATAATTTATTCTATAAGTTGCCTTTGTCACGCTGTTTTTTCACAGCAACAGAACAGTAACTAAAGCATGTGCTCTAAATTATGATTGTGTCTTCCTTAAGAAATCAGACAATCAGAATCTTAATCCTAGATATAATCTCAAGTACACCAAGTATTATGACTTTCTCTGATATGAAACATAGTTTTTCTCAATCTGTTTTTATGTTGCATTGCTTGATTCATAGACACACTCTACTTCTCAAAATATACTGAGTAATTTTCATATCTGTGTTTTCTTTGGAAATGTTCTAAGGTTGATTTTGTAGGATATGTAGTGGTAAAAGTGATGGTGTATTGTTTTGGCTCCTAAGATCTGTAATTCTCAGGTCAGATAATCCTGAATGAATTAATTAGCTATCCGAAGCATATAATGGGCTTTCTAAGTAACATGACACATAACAGATAGTATACAGCAGTTGTTGTAGTATGTGCACCTATCAGGATACTTGTACTACATAGATTTTTTTTTGCTGAATTTGGAGAAGTTCCTTGTGTTTGTATCTTTCACTTTTTCAGTTTACATCTCATTACAAACAATCTCACTTTCTCCTAAAACAGTATACTCAAAGGTAATCAAAGTCCTAATTGTATAACCCCTTGATTTCTTCTTGAGACATTTCCTCTTAAATCGTTCTGTGATGTGTCATATTATTAATCATTTGTACCAGTGCCTTTAAAGATGGCAAACCAGAAAGAATATGAATATTTCAATCAAAGACTTATAAGTATGAAACTTTCCATGGGAAATGCAAGAACTGAGAAGTCAAAGAATGAGCCATAACACCAATGTCAATTTAGATTAGCAACATGTGAAAGCCTAATAGCCAATTGGTGGAGAATAAAAAGAAGATAGAATTAGCAAAACACACTTGGTGAAATTAGTCAGGTAAAACTAAAATTAGAGGGAGAATCTAAATTCACAGAGAGGAAACTGGTACTGGACAACAACTTGCAGCAAAGAATTATAAGGCAAATAATTATTTTTTAAGTAAAAGTATCTGGACCCCTCTATTGTTTACCTTCCAATATTCTGTCAGCACTTCTGATTGGCTGAGGAATATGGACTGCAATATTCTTTCTTTTGACATATGGCACAATATACATGAAAGTTGATGAACTTTTTTGAGAAATTAGTTTGAATTGTTAGAGAATATTTACTATTTGGCATTCAGGTTCATATTTATAACAGTGTTGTTCTCTTCCATCTAATATGAAGCAAATATCTATCTATCTTATAAATAACATTCATTATCTACTCAACAATGAAAGACAAAGGACTTATCAATTATTTTATTCATTTGAAGGAAACTTTATCCCCTCAGATTCAAATGGGATTTCTTATGATAAGTGCTCTGTGGACTAGTTTGTTAAGTTCCTTATCTCCAACTCTCAATAGACAAAATAAAATAAGATTATTCTAAATTACTTAATATGTCACAGGTCGTTGTTGTTGTAATTCACTTCATTGAGTGGACGTGATTCTGACCAGTCACTCAAACTAGAATATATCAGCTCACCCAAGAACCCTCTTTTTCCCTTGTTTTATTACATTTATTAAACCCATTATAACTACTATTTATTTTATCTCATCTCAGCTGTTTCAGCTCTACCTCCTTGTTAAGTTAGGGTTTCATTATTTTTCATTGGGTACCTTAAATAGTCTTTTATTTTGTTGTTCTCTTCCAATTTTTACCTAGTAACTGAAATTCTACATGTGTGCCATGTTTATTCATTTGGAATACAAATGGGATCATATAATTTTGACTGTGTCAAAACAAGATTAAGACTCCTTTAATGCATCTTGCAAGATACCTCATAGTCTGTTGAGCAAGTAACGCAGTGAATATTCAACTTTACCTTCTGTACTACTTTAATCATTTCACTTCATTAATTCAAGATTATACAACATTAGGTGAAGGGTCCCAAGGTCCCCAGAGGACTCTCCATGCTGCAGGCGGCCTAGCACATCTTGGGATTACTGGTGAGTGGAACACAACATCTGTTCCAAAAAACCCAGAGGGTCTTGTGCCAGCAGGAAAAGGGACAAAGGAAACCCACACAGAAAGCGGCTGGGATTCATTCTGGTGGCTCCAGCCTAGCACCATCTTGGGCGTGAACTTGGCAGGCCCTAGCACACCCAGGATTTTGGGAGCACTGAGACCAGTCTACACAGGAGAGCATGTGAGAAGCAGAAGCAACAGAGCTTCTTGAACAGGGTTTCTTCTGGCCTTTATCCTCAGTCAGAAGGCAGAGCTGAGATCCAGACGCCTGAGCACCTTCCTTGCCAGAGGAGAGTCTATTTCCAGGGAGGGCTCTGTCCCCTGGACTCAGTAGGTGGATCTGAGCTCCAGACTTCTGTGAACCTTCCCTGCAAGAGGAGAGCTTGCCTGCAGAGAGTGCTGTGACCACTGGGACTCAGGAGCGAGTTGGACTCCCAGGATAACAGAATTACAGAGGAACAAGCTCCAGCCAGAGACAGAACAGCTAACATCACAGATTGCCAGATGGTGAAAGGCAAATGTAAGAATCTTACTAACAGAAACCAAAACCACTCAGCATTATCAGAACCCAATATGTCCACCATAGCAGATTCTGGATACCCCAACACATCCAAAGAGCAAGAATTGGATTTAAAATCATATCTCTTGATGCTGGTAGAGGATTTTAAGAAGGGCACTAATAATTTACTTAAAGAAATACAGGAGAACACTCCTGAAGAGGTAGAAGATTTTAAAGAGGAAACACAAAAAATCCCTTAAAGTTTTCAGGAAAACACAACCAAACAGGTGATGCAATTGAACAAAACCATCTAAGATCTAAAAGGGGAAGTAGAAAAAATAAAGAAAGCCCAAAGGAAGACAACTCTGGATATAGAAATCCTAGGAAAGAAATAAAGAACCATAGATGCGAGCATCAGCAACAGAACACAAGAGATGGAAAAGAGAATCTCAGGTGCAGAAGATACCATAGAAAACATGAAAACAACAATCAAAGAAAATGTAAAATGCAAAAAGATTCTAACTCAATACAACCAGGAAATCGAGGACACAATGAGAAGACGAAACTTAATGATAATAGGTATAGATGAGAAAGAAGATTTTCAACTTCAAGGGCCAGCAAATATCTTCAATATTATAGACGGAAACTTCCCAGACCTAAAAGGTCAAGTAACAAATAAAGCCAGACCTATTAGAATTACATTACACTTCTCACCAGAAAGTACGGAAGCCAGAAGGTCTTGGAAAGATGTTTTATAGACCCTAAGAGAAAACAAATGCTGGCCCAGGCTACTATACCCAGCAAAACTCTCAATTACCATAGATGGAGAAAACAAAATATTCCATGACAAAACCAAATTCACACAATATCATTCCATAAATCCAGCCCCTCAAAGGGCAATAAAGGGAAAACTCCAACACAAGGAGGGAAATTATGCACTAGAAAAAGCAAGACAGTAATCCTTCAACAAACCTAAAATTAGATATCCACAAGAACAGCATCCCAACTCTAAAAGCAAAAATGACAGAAAGGAACAATTACTTTTCCTTAATATCTCTTAATATCAATGGACTCAATTCCCCAATAAAAAGACATAGACTAAAAGACTGGTTACATAAACAGAACCCAACATTTTGCTGTATATAGGAAACCAACCTCAGGGACAAAGACAGACACTACCTCAGAGTTAAAGGATGGAAAACAATTTTCCAAGAAAACTGTCCAAAGAAACAAGCTAAAATAGCCATTCTTATATCAAATAAAATCAATTTCCAACTCAAAGTTATAAAAAAAAAAGATAAGGAGGGCCACTTGATACTCATTAAAGGTAAAATTTTCCAAGATGAACTCTCGATTCTGAACTTTTATACTGAAAAATGCAAATGCAAGGGAATACACATTCATTAAGGAAACTTTAGTAAAGCTCAAAGCACACATTGTACCTCACACAATAATAGTGGGAGACTTCAGCACCCTACTATTATGGACAGATCCTGGAAAGAGAAACTAAACAGAGACACATTGAAGCTAACAGAAGTTATGAAATAAATGGATTTAACAGATATCTACAGAGCATTTTATCCTAAAACAAAAGGATATACCTTCTTCTCAGCAACTCATGGAAACTTCTCCAAAATTGACCATATAATCAATCAAAAAACAGGCCTCAACAGATACAAAACTATTGAAATTCTCCCACGCATCTTATCAGATCAGCATGGACTAAGACTGATCTTCAATAACAACATAAATAATAGAAAGCCAACATTCACATGGAAGCTGAACAACACTCTACTCAATGATAACATGGTCAAGGAAGAAATAAAGAAAGAGATAAAAGACTTTTTAGAGTTTAATGAAAATGAAGCCACAACATACTAAAACTTATTGGACACAATGAATGCATTCCTAGAGGAAAACTCATAGCTCTGAGTGCCTCCAAAAAGAAACTAGAGAGAGCATACACTAGCATCCTGACAGCATACCTAAAAGCTCTAGAACAAAAGGAAGCAATTTCACCCAAGAGGAGTAGATGGCAGGAAGTAATCAAACTCAGGTGCAAAATCAACCAAGTGGAAACAATAAGAACTATACAAAGAATCAACCAAATCAGGACCTGGTTCTTTAAGAAAATCAACAAGATAGATAAACCCTTAGCCATAGTAACTAGAGGGCACAGGGACAGTATCCTAATTAACAAAATCAGAAATGAGAAAAGAGACATAACAACAGAACCCGAGGAAATCCAAAACAGCATCAGATCCTACTACAAAAGGCTATACTCAAGAAAACTGGAAAATCTGGATGAAATGGACAATTTCCTTGAGAGATGCCAGGTACCAAAGTTAAATCAGGATCAGATTAACGATCTAAACAGTCCTATATCTCCTAAAGATGTTGAAGCTATAAATGATTGTTTCCCAACCAAAAAAAAAAAAAAAAAAAAAAAAAAAAAAAAAAAAACCAAAAACAACAACAAAAAAAAACCAAAACCAAAAACAAAACAAAACAAAAAAAAGCCCAGGACCAGATGGGTTTAGTGCAGAGTTTTACCAGACATTTAAAGGAGACCTAACTCCAATTCTCCTCAAAGTAGTCAACAAATTGGAAACAGAAGGTACTCTATCCAATTTTCCAATTTATTCTATGAAGGTACAATTACTCTGATACCTAAACCACATAATGACCCAACAAACCAAGAGCATTTCAGAACAATTTCCCCTATGAATATTGATGCAAAAATACTCAATAAAATCTTCACGAACTGAATCCAAGAACACATCAAAATGATCATCCATCATGATCAAGTAGGCGTCATCCCAGGGATGCAGGGATGGTTTAATATATGAAAATCCATCAACTTAGTCCACTATATAAACAAACTCAAAGACAAAAAACACACGATCATCTTGTTAGATGCTGAGAATACATTTGACAAAATCTAAGACCCATTCATGATAAAAGAATTGGAAAGATCAGGAATTCAAGGCCATACCTAAACATAATGACAGCAATATACAGCAAACCAGTAGCCAACATCAAAATAAATGGAGAAAAATTTGAAGCAATTCCACTAAAATCAAGGACTAGACAAGGCTGCCAACTTTCTCCTTACCTATTCAATATAGTACTTGAAATCCTAGCCAGAGCAATTAGACAACTAAAGGAGTTAAAGGGGATACAAATTGGAAGGAAGAAGTCAAAATATCACTATTTGCAGATAACATGATACTATATCTAAGTGACCCTAAAAAATTCCACCAAAGAACTCCTAAACCTGACAAACAGCTTCAGTGCAGCATCTGGATATAAAATTAACCCAATCAGATCAGTGGCCTTTCTCTACACAAAGGATAAACAGATGAGAAAGAAATTAGGGATGCAACACCCTTCATAATAGTCACAAATAATATAAAATACTTTGGTGTAACTCTAACTAAGGAAGTGAAAGATATGTATGATAAGAACTTCAAGTCTCTGAAGAAAGAAATCAAAGAAGATCTCAGAAGATGGAAACATCTCCCATTTTCATGGATTGGCAGGATTAATATAGTCAAAATGGCTATCATTCTGCAAGCAATCTACAGATTCAATGCAATCCCCATCAAAATTTCAACTCAATTCTTCACTGAGTTAGGGCAATATGCAAATTCATCTCGAATAAAAAAAACAAACTAGGATAGCAAAGACTATTCTCAACAATAAAAGAACCTCTGGTGGAATCACCATGCCTGACCTAAAGCTGTACTACAGAGCAATTGTGATAAAAACTGCATGGTACTGGTACAGCAATAGACAAGTAGACCAATGGAATAGAATTGAAGACCCAGAAATGAACCCACACACCTATGGTCACTTGATCTTCGACAAGGGAGCTAAAACCATCCAGTGGAAGAAAGACAGCATTTTCAACAAATGGTGCTCTTTCAACTGGTTGTTATCATGTAGAAGATTGCGAATTGATCCATCATTATCTCCTGTATAAAGGTCAAGTCTTAGTAGATCAAAGAACTCCACATAAAACTAGAGACTCAGAAACTTATAGAGGAAGATGTGGGGAAAATCCTTGAAGATATGGTCGCAATGTAAAAATTCCTGAACAGAACAGTATGACTTGTTGTATAAGATTGTGAATCGACAAATGCAACCTCATAAAATTGGAAAGCTTCTATAAAGCAAAGGACACTGTCAATAAGACAAAAAGGGCACCAAAAGATTGGAAAAGGATCTTTACCAATCCTAAATCAGAAAGGGGACTAATATCCAATATATATAAAAACTCAAGAAGGTAGACTCCAGAAAATCGAATAACCCCATTTAAAAATAGGGTACAGATCTAAACAAGGAATTCCCAACTGAGGAATACCAAACGGCTGAGAAGCACCTGAAAAAAATATTCAATATCCTTAATCATCATGGAAATGCCAATGAAAACATCCCTGAGATTCCACCTCACACCAGTCAGAATGTCTAAGCTCAAACATTCAGGTGACAGCAGATGCTGGCAAGGATGTGCAGAAAGAGAAA